>NW_018165127.1:76909-93067 GCF_001263595.1 Phalaenopsis equestris | reverse complement strand
TCGGAAGAATAATTTATTGGGCGTTCCCGGTGAAAATCAAAGTTTCAGGCTAGACTAGCACCCCGGGGGTGACCTTTGGGCCCACACTCCCAAGATACCTTTTTGGACCATCCATCATGAGATCTCTAAGGTCTAAGACTTGATTTTTGCGCTTAGAAATTTTTTTCGGACACTTAGGTGGCCAAAGGGTGCTTAGGCACCCAAAATAGGCCAAAACAGGTCACTTTCCCGAGAGTCGGGTGCCAAGGCGCCGCCTGTTTGGCACCAAGCCGCCCAGCACATTGCCTTGATGCACATCTCCCAGGCAATGCCTTGGTACTAAAAAGTGGCACCTATGTGCTAGTCGTGACCCAGGTCATGAAACAGGTCTTTTCGAGCGTTGTTTCGACATCTGAAGCTATTGTTTCACAGCTTATTCATCATGAGCCTCGAGAGTGATGTAAAGGAACCATTTTGCCCTCAATTTAGAAGCTTCTTGGGCATCTATTGGGTACATTTTGGTCATTCTTGGGGGTCCTGTCGTGCTTAACCGGGCAACCCCTCTCCAATTCGAGGGATAGAAGCCATTTCTGCTGGGGGAGCCGTGGGAGAGATGTTGGAGTGGTGAGCTAGGGTTTCCGCCTTCCTCTTACACTTCTTCTTCTTCATTTCACTTTCATTTCTTCTTCTAAATTGTTCCTTCTCAAGGAGAGGTCTTCATCTTCCTTGATGGCCTAGAGTTTTAAGAGGGTTTTTCTTGAAGGAGAAAGCTAGGGTTGGTCATCCTTCGCACTTCTTCTTCTTGTGCCGCTATCTTCTTAAACTCCGGTGAAGTTTCAACCCACTTAAGCGTATCTTAAAGCTAACCCAACAGCAACTTGAGCTCACCCAACCCATGCCAATGGCTAACCTGAGAGCTTCTCATGCTCTCATGGACAAATGCACAAAGGTGAATCCTCTAGACACCAGCTCTGCCCACAACATCAGTTTCCTTAGGGTTATCAAGGATCTGGCCTGGCCAGCTCAATTGATTAATCCAACATTAGGAGCACCACTTGAATTGGAGCTTTGTGCTTGAAGACAAACTGCTTGTCTGTGATGCATGGATGCTTCTAATTAAGAACCATGCAGTGTTGATTACGTATTGGACGCAGACATAGCTCTGTCATAACTCTGATGCATGTCAGACATGGCAAAGAAGTGTTTGATTAAAATAATATTAAAAAAAGGAGACTTGCATGACACACGCAAGACACGTATGTCCTAAATTAATGAATTAAAAATTTATGAAAATTAATTTTAAGATTAAAATTAAAAAATATATGTTTTTATGTAAAATTTAAGTTTTTACATATATACGAAAATATGAAAATGTTTTTTTTTCACTTTTTAAAATTGGTGGTATTAGAGTAGATGTAATATGAAAGATTTGGGTGACATAAATATAAAAATAAAAATTTAGGTATAAGCTATGTGAACGCACGAGAATTTGGTGCTAAAGAAGTCATTGATCTTTTTATTTTTTTTAAATAAAAAACTGATTAAAAGAACTTAAATCTTGATGTAATACAAAATATTATATATTTATTTTTATACATTTTGATTACTTTTAAATACAATTTATTTGTTAAGAAAAAAATAAACATATAAAATTTATATCAACTAAGAGAAATAAAAGTGAAGCCAAACGCGCTTTTAGTTTTTAAAAGATAGTGTTATTAAATTTCTTATGTTCTCTTCTGTATATTTCTTAATATTCTTTCTATTTAATTTTTTTTTATGTACATTAATATTTTGCATTATAATTGTGTGTCTGACACATGTTTCTATCCTTTATTTTCAGTAATAGATGTGTCGCGTGTCTATGTCATTTCATGTCTATGTTCGTATCTGTGCGATAATTTATCGCCTTACCTCCGTGAAGCTTTTAAGCACAAGAATTGGCCTGAAATCTCCCAAGTCCAAGTATACCATCTCACCTTCCCTTGCCTTTCAGCTCTCAAACATAGAGTAGTCCCTTGGCTCAAGGACCAAATTCATTAGGTTAGATTGCCCGAATTAGGGTCTTTGATACGAACAAGTATTGCGTGCAGTGTCCGATCAGGACCGTCAAAAATTTTAGAGTTGGCCCCACTCTAAAAAAAATAAAAAGATGTATTCCAGTGGTCCGGATCGGATACCGCACATAAATTTACGTGTGATATCCGTACGCAATAAGCGCTCCGTTGCACATACGGCTAGCGATCTCTGTCTTTGGAAGAAAATAAAATCACAGCCGCTCATTTTGGTCTTTTGGTGCAATTGGTTGTGATTCGACCCACACATTCCACCGTGTGACAAATAAACCCGCACCATATGGAAAGGGAACCATGGCCTGGTGGAGGTGCAATTAGAAAAATTAATTAATATATTTAATTACTTAATATATCTCAATTATTCAAAATTACATAAGTAATTGACAAAACTCCAACAAATATGCAAAAAAAGCTCCAATTTTTATTGATTTTAGGTTAGTTTGAGAAATTTCTTAAACCTAAAATACCAAATTAACCCTAAATTAAACATCAAACCCTAACTATTTTCTCTGATATAATTTTTCGTGTCTTTTAGGACTACAAATTTTTTTTAGAATTTTCTTAAGCCTAATTGGTGGTTTTCCCCAAATTTGGCTTCAATGGCCTAATTAATTCTAATTTTGGGGTTAGTTGGTCTAATTAATCTTTTAATTCCCTTTATTCATTAAATTGGTAAACCCAAAGCCCCATTTCGGCTCCTTTAAGTTTAATAGAGGATCACTAGGTGTGATGATGTTTTGGTGGATTAATCTCTAAGATTGTTAATCAACTTTGATTAAATTAATCAATTATTTAACCTAGACCTAATTAATCTTTAAAAATAATAAAACCCTTAAAATACACCTATGTAAACCCTAATAAAACCACTTAATATCACGTTTAATCCAATGAATACTTGAACATAAAATTTATAAAATTTTAATTATTATGTTAACTTCTAAATTAAAATTTTAATTAAAAAAATCATAAATTATTTACAATCCACGAACCATAACTCAAATGACCATGACTCACAGGGTACTATTTCCAACTTTTTCTATAATTTTCCAATTCTTTCTAAAATTAAATAGATTTTTAATGATTTAGTGATTTATTAAATTACTTAGTTAATTACCCTTAAAAATAGGAATTAATTGGAGAGTCGAATGACATAAAAATTTAACCACTTAATTAGAGTTATGTGAAAATATTATAGAAATAAAATAAAAATATTTTGACAATTAAAATAAAAATATTTTGACAATTAAAATATTTTTTTTTATTTTTAAAAATTCATTTAAACCAAGAATGGATTGTAACTCAATCAAAACCCTCCAATTATACTTATATTTTTATGGTAGGTTAAGGGTATCATCCTATATCAATTTTTGGGAGCTAAAATTTATTTTGATCAATTAAATTAATTTTAAACATAATTATATTACAAAAATAATATATTAATTAAAAACTTCCCCAATCATCTAAAATTAATTTATGGGTGTTCCCTAGTAATTTCATGAGTTAATGATGAATTTATAAAATCCTTACTAAGAAAATCACTTAGTTTAAGGGATTAAAGTATTTAACACTTATATTAGACCTATGGCTTAGTGAGTAATTTTGGGCTTATGTAATCAATTCAAGAGCCCTCATTCCATTGAAAGAAACTTATCATTTAAGTGGGATGTAATTTTGGGGTGGTAGATTAATTGACCAACTCAAATTTGCCCTTATCTATTAAAGCAAAACCACAAGTGAAATAGATTATGAATCAAACCAATATTAAAAAAGAATAACTTCAAAATTCACTTGTGCCACTTTTATGAGTAGGGTTGTAAACGATCCGAGCTTGAGTGAGCTCAGGCTTGGCTCATGTTTGGCTCGTTTGAAATTGCTCGTGTTCGAAATCGGCTCGTGTTCGAAAACGGCTCGTGAACAGTGTGTTCGTGTTCGGCTCAAAAATTGGCTCGTTAAAATTAAACTGAAAAAATAGATGTAGTGTTGAATTCGAACCCGAACCAAATGTATACAAAACAAAGCGCATAACGACATTACCACAAGAGCAGTTACGATTTAAACTAAGATATAAATATATATATATATATATATATATAATATATTATTAGATAAATAATACATGTAATATATTTTTATATAAATATTTATATAATTTTTTTTTGAGCTAAAACGAGCTGAACACGAGCGAACAAAGAACCGTTCGTGTTCGGCTCATTTATAATTCAAGCTTTAAGAACTTGTTCGTGTTCGGCTCATTTAATTAACGAACGAGCCGAACACGTGCTACTTAACGAACCGAACACGAGCTGTTTGCGAACAAAGAGCTTTTTTCACAGCCCTATTTATGAGTCACCTATTTGACTCATGAGGTGCTTCGTGCAGTTTGTAAAGTTAATCGGTTTTGGTTATTTGTTATTCAATTGGGGCCCACAACCCAATCAACCATGTTCTCTCAAAGCTTGATACTAACATTATGATTGAAAATTGGATCTAAATAAGAATCTAAACCAAAGCTTAAATTGAGCCAAACAAATTAAGCAAAATTGTTGCAATTAAATCACTTACGGTTATTTTTAGGTGGCTTGCCATGCTCCCTCAGTGTGGTGCGCTGCTCTACAAGGACCAATAAGTTTAAATGACGGGATCCCATTTAGGGAAAAATTATTGCATACGAACAGATACATGCGGTGTCCGATTTTGACCGTAGATCACGGTGATCTATGGTCAAGATGTATTTTGGTGGGCCCCATTTAAAATTTAAAAAAAAATAAAATACATCTACAGTCAGGATCAGACACCACATGTATCTCTGCATGCAGTGTCCGTATGCAATATTTTTTCCCATTTAGGTGGGTCCTGCTTTTCGTGAGAATCTTTATAAGAATAAAACTAACCAAAACACGAATCAAAAATAAAAAAAAAATTTAAAATTTTTGCACAAAAAGTAATTAACTTTAATTTGAACTACGCAGAGGTAATGAATTAAACGTAGAACATTGTATCATAACTCAAACTATATGATGAACAGAACATCAAACCACACTTCTTAGATAGATTGTTAGTCCACTAATCTTGCTTAGGCTATGACAATCACAAATTATGAGTGGTTTGTTTTGTATTTGCATGCATTGATCAAATGAGTTTGTGGAATGTGCTTCTATCATTTTAGATGAACATTTAGATCAGTTGCTTTACGTAAACTGGATGTTTGGGCATTTCATATTAAACTAATATGTTTTTAGTAGGTAGTTATGCTAAAATAAATAAATGGGGGTGTGAATAAAATAAATTTAAGCTAACACTTATTACAGGTACTTGTGGACTCCGGGCCTTCTTCCCATGTTGTGATTTTTATTTGATTTGAATTGCTACTATTTGGGATACTTTGCAGAACCTGTAAGCACTAGATTCTCTATTATAGAAGAATTAGTGAAGCTCCATTCTTATAATTGTCATATCTGGTTGATCTTACATGTTAAAGGGTTTCACCTCTTTTTTTATTTCTCCATCCTTCTATCATGGTGGATTTTACTTTGTGGTGTCAGTCATTAGGGATGGGGTAAGGAAGCCTATGATCCATCATTCTATTCTGGTGTGGGTTATGGCCAGAGTAGTGGCCGACGGTATCGGCGACAGCGGTGGTGGCTAACAACGAATGGAGGTGGTTGTCGTTGATGGTTGTTGCAATTGCGGTGATGGTTGGAGGTGGCGGCCAGTGGCATCGGTAGGTAGCCAGGGGTAGATAGCTAGTAATGATTTGTGGCTGGAGGTGGCTGCTGGAGGGGTTGTTGACCGGAGGTGATGGAGGTCTTTTGTGGTGGTCGGAGTTGGCGGGTGGTGATCGGCGGTGGCCGCTTGCATTCAGCGGCGAGCTGCAATTCGCAACGTCTGTGACTAGTGGTATCTATGGCTGATGATAGCTCATGGTTGACGGCGAGTGATCGACAAGCAACGATAGCTGAGATGGCGGCTGGTGGCAAATGGTGGTCAGTGGTCGACGGTCAACGGTCAGTGATTGGCAACAGTGGTGGTGGCCGGTAACACTTCGCATAGAATGGTATATTTGACATTCAGTCAAATCCAACGAAATTTAAATACAATGAAAATGAACTGGGGAATAATTTCTAAATTCATTTTTATTTTACATTGAATTTGTCATTCTTCAAACTAAATGAATGACATTCTAGAAGTCATACAAAAGGAATGCAACACACTTCTTTTGCAACCGGCGTAGCAGCCCCTAATCTATAAATAGTATTATTTTTATCTTCAATAATATTCTTTTTTTTTTTTTTTTTTTTTGGCATTTGCTTATAAATTAAGGACTATATGAGTGTATGAGTTCATACCCTTTGAAGAACTTCCAAGAACAAAACTGACATGACAAAATACAATTCCTCAAGTCCATTCTGTGTATCCCAGCTCTACCACCTCTTGTTTCAAATCCACCACAAGTTAAATTGTAATTGCCTTGGGGTTTTTTTTTTTTAAAGGCACTGAAAATGTTTTATTGAAAATATAAATCATATATGTAATGGAAGAAACTTATCATAATCATCATTACTTTAATAATATATATACAATATATTGTGAACAGAGTACTTCTAAATATATCAGATTGTTGAAGATTCAATTATCAGTTTGTTCAGCAATATGAGCAAGTATTACAAATTAGAGCAAAGGTAAATGACAAAATGAACTTTGAAAATTGTCATGATAAACAGAGTACTTCTAAATGTATCAGATTGTTGAAGATTCAATTATCAATTTGTTCAACAATATGAGCAAGTATTACAAATTAGAGCAAATGTAAATGACAAAATGAACTTTGAAAATTGTCATGATAATCATCCTTATGGTCTCGTCAGAAAAATATGGAATATATAAGATAATTCAAGTGACATATGTGAATAATTGTTTAACATAAGAAAATGTCAATAAAGTTTAAGCTTGTATAAGTAGATATTGAGTTATTTTTCTTCATAAAGTGTGAGGTGAGCTTTGAGATATTTCGAGGTGTAAGTCTTAAATTCAACAATTTCTATAAAGTAAAAATGCATAATGCTAATATCAAAATATAGAATAATCTCGAGTTACTGCATATCGGAGTTTGTTATAATGGACAATGGTGATTTTCCAATTCATGAGCTTGTGGTGTAGGAATTATGATGGTTGTGGACTTTGTGGTTTGTGGATGTTGTTTTTACTTCGCCGCAAGCAGATGATTTATCATGAACAATCACGTTGGTTTTAAGATGACTAGCTGAGGGAAGTGATTTGGTGAACAGATCAGCTAGTTGATCTTGTGAGCTGGGATGATGAACAAGAACATTCTTGGCCTTTACACAATCATGAAAGAAGTGACGATCTACTTCAATGTGTTATGTATAGTTGGTGAGCTCAATTGCAAAGATATTGTCACAGTAAAGAGTGGAACTGATAACAAAAATAATTAGTGATTTTATAATATCGACCGAGTCTAAAGGTGCAAAAAGTGTTAAAGTGACTAGAGTTTGGTAGAATAGACATATATTCACTAAATTCTAGCTGTCAAAAAGGGAGGGTGAATTTGATTTTTCTAATTCATGCATAGTACATTGACTTTGGACTAAGGGTTTCTAGTTATCAAAAGATACTAGAAGTTAATTTTGCTTTCAATTGATAGTAATCATGTTTAAAATTTGTAACTTTTGAAATTTTAATTGATAATTTGCAAATCCAATGCCTTGTATACATTTGATAATTTCCTTTTTAAAACATTCATAAGAACTTTAAATAATTTTCAATATTAAAAAGAGTTAGGTTTTGTAAAAGTGATATTTAACTTTTTCACTATGAATTTAATTTAATCCTCATGGGAACGAACTTGGGCTAAAATCATTTTATTACTTGAACAATGTATGCACTTGTGTGAACCATGAGTTAGTTAGGCCAGTGTTACTTTGGTTGGAAGGGCCGGAGGTGTACATGTCTATTGCAATCATGCTTTTGTGATTTAATGTGGATTTTTTTGTCATAGTATTTTTTATGAAGACAAAGTCCAATGGAAATTGTTTGGACTTGTAAAGCAAGAAATTGTGATGGGAAGCCAAGATCATTGAGGGAAATGGCCTGAAGGATTTTATCCATGATGTGGGGGTCATTACCTATGAACCAGAAGTCATCCACATTAATAAATAAGATAGACTTGTACTTGAGTGTGAGTCAAAAAATGATGAATTTGTTGTGATTGAGTTGAAACTCAAGTGCTGGAGATGATTTGTAAATGTGAACAACCATTTTCTAGGAGCTTGTCTTAGCCATAAATGATCTTTTTGAAGAAATAAACGTGTTAAAAAGAATTGAGTCAATGAAGCCTTTAGGTTGTTTCATGTAGAATTTTCTTGAAAAAAGTGCCATGAAGAAAAGCATCGGAAACATTAAGTTGATGTATGGAAATCTTTTGTGAGTCCTATTATGAGAAGAATACAAATTATGGGAAACTTCGCTAATTGGCTAAATGTTTCGAGATAATATAGTCCTTAATCTTGTTTGAATCTTTGAGCAACTAAGTGTGCTTTGTAGCAAGCTATCGAGCCATCACTATGATATTTAGTTTGGTAAGTACATTTGCATCCTAGTTTATATTGATATCGAGTTGTATGTGGTGCCAGCCGTTTTCAGAAAGCACTTCTGGATGTCAGACTATAAGAAAGAAACTACCTTCGTTTTCCCCTTTATTGGGCATTTACTATCTACAACCCAATTGTTATGCATTTACATATAATAACTAAACTTTACATTTTATATTTATACCACCTAAATCTTTCATATCATATCAAAACTACCATCATTATAACTTTTTTAAAAGTAAAAAATATGAGTATTTGTATGTAATTCTTCCTCTAAAAACAAAACGAAAGGTTGTAAAAATTAATAGAATGGTTCACCTAATTTTTTTAACTGATTTTCATTGAAACAATAATTTTTTAAGTCTTTTTAACTATTAATTAAAATTATGATTAATATACATGCATTCAATACTTTATCATTAAAGTATGTTATGCATATTTTTAGACCAATCATTATTCCCACCTAAGACTTAAAACAGTCCTAATCGGTAGAATCTTTAATTGTTATTTCCCTCTTAAATTATTATTTCCTCTCCTGAGATTATTGCATGACTCGAAACATCACTTTGAAAGTTGTAAGATGTTTATTGTTATATTTAAAAATCAAGCAAATAATTTTGATGATGGTTTGAAATAATTTTTACTTGAAATTTTTTTTGTCAAAGTTTTGATGCATGAACAATACCCCAAAACTCTAAAAAAATTATCATTTTTCTCCACAGATTAATTTTGGTGATCCAAATTACATTCTATAAGTTGCATTATCTCCATAATTACATATGAGGAGCATGCAAACTTGTTTGGTGGTTAGCGAACATAATTTTTAAGTAAAAATATGCACTTAGGGTTTTCATGGATGAAAAGCAGGCCAACGTAAAAAATTTATCAATGAGTAATTATTTCGGAAAACAAACGTCGACTTTGTGTTTGTCTCGTCAAAACCTTTCCAGCAAGCTCATCCACGCTCAAATCTGACTTCCTTTGAGCAATCATTGAGCTAATGATAATTTAGAAAGAGAAAATAATAATTAGGAGAGAGGATAATTTGGCCCAAAACCCGTCAAAACAACCTCAAATCAAGTTCGGACCAACAATAGTTGTTTGGAATATAAAAATATACATTTTAGTCAAACAAAATTCATTAAAATCCCCAACTCCAAAACCTGTCTTTTTAGCTCTCCTAAATTTCGACCCCGCTTTGACAGACTGCATCTTACCAAGGAACTTGGTTCAATCAAAATCACTTACACCTCTGACCTCCTCATGTTCTCCTCTATCAAATGGGCCAAAGTTGACTTTGGACCATAATTGACCCCCCAACTAACTCAGAACATGTCAAAAATAGCTAGTCACTTCAAATAACTATAACTCGAGCTAAAGAACTCTATTTTTGAAACTGTTTGAACTGTTGAATTCCTTGTTTTGTCCTCTTTGAAATGATGTAAAATATTCTTTTTAGATACCAGCCATAAATGTCATAACCATAACTGAGATTATAAATAGTACACATTATTTATAGAAATTACTTGGCATCTTTCAATTACACATTGATGCGTGCTAAAAAATTCGCGGCAGTAGAGTAACAAATTATCGTCTTAGCGTTGTACGAAAGTTTAACACACACACAAATGAAATAGAAAAAAACGATAATGTCTCCGGAAGTTTTTACGTAGAAAACCCATAAGGGAAAAACCACGGGGTCTGGTCCAATTGCGGAAATCCACTATTGATTCACTCTCGATGTCATCACCGTCACGATTATGACAAAAGCAAACACACTACAAGCATAAAATAAGGAGTATAACACTAATCAACGTCAACATTGTCCTTCGCCCCCTCGTCGTCGTTAAAGAGCACCTTCTTCAATTCACTCTCGATGTCATCACCGTCAGAATCTGAGGAAGAATCCTTCGAAGCTTGGCTAGGAGTGAGCCCCTCCACGATTATACCGGTTCGACGTTGCACTACTCGACTCCCCTTTAGAAAACCTCGGATGAATCCTTTCTTAGTGAACCACTTTTGTTGCACCTTTACCTCAACATCAAGCACCCGATCGCGAGCCTCTTGAACACGGTCTCAAATGATAGTCTTAAACTCAAGAGAGTTCTTAAATTCCTCGATCGCTTTACACTTAACTTCTGAGACATCAACTTCTTTTGCGGCCCTCAAAAGTCGGATCTCTTCTTCTTGGGCTAACACCGTCGACTTAAGGGCTTTCACGTTCTTATTACTTTCACGAAAGCTAGCTCGTGTGTCAATCAACCCCTCCCAATTTTTCTCCAGATCCTGAAGCTGCAACGAGAGGGAAGTTTCCATTATTGAAAGTTTTGTCCTTCACTCTGTCAACTGTGATTCCAAAGATGTATTTTTTTCAACCTCAGATTCATACTGACGCTTGTACTCGCCTTGAAAATATTTGATCTTAACAAACTCAAAATTCCAGTTTCTCAATGCCAGTCCTAGCCCCTTCTAGGTTTCCACCATACCATCCACCTAGAAGAAAAGAAATCTGGGTCAAAAAGATGAAATAATTATATAGTAGCAGAAGATGAAAGAAACTTACAAAACTATCGGCTTCCAAGAGCCAGTACATTCATGAGACAATATATTCTCAGGAATGTGAATAGTTGAAGGGCTTGGCAAGGGCTCCCGTGATGTTTCGATCTTCTTTTGTTTCTGAGGTAGCACTTCACAGTCACTGCTCATTGGGAGCCGCTTCAATGATTCTGCAAGGGCTGACTCGGAAGGTCTCTTCTTAAATTTCTTTAATACTACAATCGTTGACCGTTCGGGGTGGAAAGAAAGCTTAACCTTGAACAATGATTCCTCACTCACAAATTTGTAATTATACTGTGTCTTGAACAGCAGATCTTTCAAGTCACGAAATCCCAGCATCTGCAATATGCACTCCTTGGTAGTCTGAAGAGAGACAGGCAATTGTTGAAACCTTCCTCGCCTCTTGCGGAGACCCCAATCATTTTGTGCAAAAAAGAATTTCACGGACCATTGTCTCATCGGTTTCTTTAGGCGGAAAATCCAACATCTTATGCTTAAACATCACATGATCATGTGTATCACTAAAGAACTCGCACAGTCATGCCAAAATTGCTAGTGTTAACATCGACCCACGAATCCTGAAGAAAACAATTAACCCAATAATGATTGTCACCACCCGACAGGACAACTTAGCAACGCAAACCCCGAACGTCTTCATAATATCAATAAACTCAGGTGTCGGCGGAAATCTTAAACCTGCTCTCAAGGCTGCCTCATGAATAGCAAAATACCCAGGAGGAGGAGAATACGCTCGATCATTTGAAGTTGGCAATTTCACCATTATATCATTCGTGAAGAAATACTTCTTTCGAAAAAAGATCAACTCGCTCTCCCTCAAAACTCACATAGCATCCTCTGGTTTCTGACTTTTCCTCTAGCTCTCAACAGAAATGGGTTCTCCAGTTGTTGTCATTTCTGCGACAGTACACAGAACGCTGCACTAAAACACTACGTCGCAACTCTGCACCGCAACGCTTCGCCGCAACTCTGCCCAGTAACTCTGAACTGCAACGCTTCGCCACAACTTTTCATCGTAACTCTGCCCGCAACTCTTCGCCGCAACTCTTCACATCTACTCAGGACGATTTTCTTCTTCTGGAAAATCTTGGATCAGCTCGCAACTCTTCGCCGCAACTCTTTAATCAGTTGGGGACTCCACCTCTACCCACTCCATCAGTCTCCTATTTATAGGCTCCAAAAGGAATTTAATCATTAATGGTCATTGTTATAGACTTCAAAAAGAAGTGAAAAATTAAATATTTGTTATTAAATAGGCTCAAAAGGTGTGAAAACATTAAATGACAAAAAAAATCTTTTCATTTTTTATTCCTTCTCTTTTGCCCTTTCAAATTCCTTAATATCTTCAAATTTCTTTATAAAATATTATTTATTCTCTTTTTGGCGGGATTCGAACCCCCCTCTCCCACATAAAGCAAAAGAAACTAACCAACTAAGCTGAGTTCGGCTTTATATTTATATAAGCATAAAAATTATTGTTATACTAACTAAGTAAGATATACATATTCTTATACATAAATACTCCAGATATTAATATTTTCGAACAATAAAAAGGGTCTCGCCCGAAAATAGGGGGCAACTGATACACCACCAACAAAATTTCATCATCCAACACGAATATGGAGGCATGGCATGAATCTGGAGGCATGGCACGAATCTCGAGATGATATTTTAAGTAAAAAACATTCAAATCTTAATAAAAAGTCATCTAGAGCTCTAATTTCAGCAAACTTATAGTCAAACTAATCGATTTGATGAGACAGACCTCATGATATGAAAACTAGCCCAATCCAAGTCAAATCAAGCTCAGATCAAGTCATTAAACCACAGTTAGAAGATTTATGAACACATTTAGAAAGTCAAACGGTTGTCAAATATGATAAGTTTATATTCAAATCAAGTGGCTCGACAAGACGAATCCAACGAGCCTAAAATCACTCAATTTTGACATCATTAAGGCACTCAATTGACATCATTAAGGCACTCAAATAAGGGAGCCATTTAGATATCCATTAAACACCGTCTGATGGAAGAAAGCTATCCAAACCATCCGATCAAAATAATTCATATTCCTGCATTAATTGCATCTAGAACACAATAAATAAAGTCTCACTCTTGTCCCTCTCATGAAGGGAAGGAAGTCTAAAGAGAGCCTGAGGTCTTAAGGAGAAGTTGCAGCTCAGCATCACCACTAATCGTCATCGACCACCGCCGATCTCTGTCATCGACCACCGTCTACTGTCGTTGATCCCCGACGACCACCGCCTACCGCCGTCGATCACAGCCTACCGTCGTCAACCTCCACCTACCGTCATCGATCACGACCAATCAAACGCCGTCAGTCGACGTTGTACCTTGGAAAATCTAGTATTACTTATCATTTCCCGTCTATGGAACAAGAGATTTCTATAATCATCAATCGATAGTAGATTTCCGCAACTAGATCAGGCCCCGTAGTTTTTTCCCTTACGAGTTTTCCACGTAAAAACTTTTGGAATCATCACTGTTTTCTTCTATTTAATCAGTGTGCTAAACTTTCGTACAATTTTAAGACAATAATTTGTCACTCTACCGCCGGGAATTTTTAGCACGCATCACACATAATTGAGATTGTTATGGATTTTAATTACACATATTTGAGAATATTTTATTGTAATTATAGAATATATGAATTCAAAGTTAATTACACATATTTGAGAATATATGAATTCAAACCTCTGAAATTTTGGGCCTTTTTTTTTCTTTTTTTTCACATATTTTGTAAATGTCATTACATTTTGTAAACAATAATGGACAAATAATGGACAAAAGTTGCAAACAATATTTACATGACTTTTGTTATGTTGTTTCCAATTATAGTAAAGATTATCTTAATTGCAATGGAAGAAAAAAACGCTTTACGTGCAAATGAAACAATCTTAATTAAAATGAATTTTTTTCCTTCTTTTCTTTTATAATTTTGTGCGATAAATGCGAAACATATTTTAATTATTAGCATGATTTTATATTTTATAGTTTAAATGGTTGCCTGAAATGACTTTTTAATTTAATTGATGTTATTTCTTTCCTCTTTGAACAATCTGAATAATTAAGGTTCCGTTTGGCGCAGCTGCAGCTTCTCAGCTTTTCAGCTGCAGCTGCGCTGCCCAAGGAAGAAAGGAAGCAGCTGTGGGGAAGCAGCTGCGGGAAAGTTGAATGTCTATTTGGTGCAGTTGTGTGAAACCAGTTGTCGGGCAGTTGTTTATGAAAAAAAAAATCATACTGTCCCTGCTTGATAAAACTGTTTTAAAGAAAAATATAATAATCATTTTTTTGAAACTTTAGTAAGCTCCCAAAGCGCTTACAATTTCTTTCTAATTATAATAATACCTATTATTTTGTATAAAATAAAAAAAATGTATATTTTTTTATGTAATTTGTGTAAGCTACATATTTTAAAATATATATTTTAAAATATAATATATTTTTAAGAAAAGTAAATTGAATGTTATTTCTCTCATATTTCTATATCATATTATAAAAGATATACGTAACTATTAATTAAAAATATTAACATTACATTCTAAGTAAAACAACTTAAATACTATAAAATGGCTTACTTTATTTTTCCCTGAGTTCACCCTTCGCTTACTATATTAAAATTACATTGTAAGTAAAACAGCTTATAATTATTTATGTCGTCCCATCCTCCTTCGCTTGCAAGTGCACCGACGAAGCCAGTTCGCCCTTCTTCTTTGCACTTCTCGAAGCATTTGGGAAGCAATCAATAGCAAGCTCTTTTGTCCACGCCGAACGCTAACACCTTGTCTCCTCTGTTCAGCGATCAGGGACATCGTCGCATTCGGCTCATCCCTAGAAGGAGAGTATTCCTCTTCATTCTTATTTTCTTCCTCCTCACCTCACCTCCGCCTCACTCACTTTCCCTCTCTCGTTCATCAGAGAAAACATTTTGCTTGATTGCGAGAGACTGGAGAGCATGGGGTAAAAGAGGGAAAAGCCGATCAATAATGCGGGCCGCAGGGTCGATCCTGCGGCCCGCATTCTGCCTATTTTAGCAGCGAGCAGCCGTGAACACATCATCCAAAGTGAAATTTTTTTATCAGCTTCGCGATTTGGGGCCACGCCGCGCAAAATACGCGGCCCCAAATGGAGCCTTAGAGATCTATATAATTTTTGTTTTATAAATGTGATAGTTAAACTTTAGAAATAATCTTTTAATAACTCGAGTTAAAACTAAAATGTAAGAATATATAGTAGTCAAGTCTAAGAGTTCATTTTTGATTTATTTCAAGAATACTTGTAATTTGGTCATATTTTGAATGCTTAAAAGAATTACAGTAAAAAGAACATCTTGAATACATTATTAGTAAGGATGCTAATATTTTAAGCCTTAATTTAGATATGTAATTAAGTTTCTTTCCTTAAGATGATTCAAGTTGAGATAATTTTTTATTAGGCATCTTCTCACACTTTTTCAGTTTTGCTCTTCTTTTGTTCTTTTGAATTTTCTTCTCTTTTTCTTTAGGATATTTTTCAATCCTTTTTTTTTTTTATGTCATGTGAGGATTTTATATCTGGATAGTCTTTAATGATTTTGAACTCCTTCATCCTTTACTTAAAATTAAAAACTTTCCATATTTCCCTTTTTTAACAAAATTGTATTAGCTTCAAAAAAGACTTTTTATAAAGTCTCAGTTCCTTCTTTTTAAGTAAAACTCTAAAATTCTTAACCATTTTCTTTACTTTAAATAGTAAGAACATAATCTTACCTCTCATACTAAATTTTTTAACTTTAGACCTAACCGTTATTATTAAAAACTTTAACTTAAGTTCTCTATAAAAATTATAAAATTTAAAATATGGTTATCTTAAGTTATCATAAAAAACCACAGGTTAAATATGGTTATCTTAAGTTATCATAA
>NW_018165127.1:68210-76003 GCF_001263595.1 Phalaenopsis equestris | reverse complement strand
CCCTCGTTCGTTAAGAAACGAACACGAACAATGACTTCACAAACATTTTTGAACACGAGCATATTTCAAACAAACTAAATTTCAAATGAACCGAACACGAACACAAGCTCTGTTCGTTCGTGTTCAGTTCATTTACACCCCTACGTACCACCCATTTCTTATGTAATTACACATCTAACACGAACTTTAATTTTACATATATGCCTTACCTACCTAAGATGTATTTCACATTTTCAAATTTAAAATAGTGATCTTTTGGCCGTGATATGAATTATTTGGATATTCCAAATGTAAAAAAGCAAAATTTGGCCATTATATATATGCAAAATACATAGAAATTAGATGACATGTATAAAAATGTCTAATAACAAAAAGGAAGATTAACATACATACCACTCAATGCTCATGTAATTACATATCTAACACCTAAACTTTAAATGGATGGTATAAATGTAAAAAAAAGAAAAACAAAATAAAATTTAAATGTTAGATATGTAAATGCACCCATAATCATAAGAAGAAACAAGGGGCACTAACATCACAGCCATGGGGAGCAGCGACCAATGTAAATAACAGAAACACGTGACATGATACGTCATACGTTGCAAGGGTGGGGGATCATACTTTCAGGGGCATGAATATGTACTGGCCTAGATTTGAACATGTCCTGGGTTTAGCATGCAAACCCCATGTGCAATGGCGACTCGCGCAGTGCATCCATACTATGATGCCAGGAAGAAAAAGATATTTTAAAAATTAAACTGAGCTTCTTATGATTCATACTTTCAACTAGGTTGGTGATTTATATTCAAGTTATTCTTCTTGCTATCCATCCATAGGGAAGAAATATTGCCACCGGCCCCCCACATCGCCCGATATATGGAGGACGTGCTCTATCTGGAAGCAATCTTTTCTCATCCAAAGGGGGTGCTTTGTAGCATACTTTTAATAGAATTTAATCATAAATTTAACGTAAATCTAATCAAACAAGTGTGCCCGCACATGTATCTATATCTAACACTGTTAAATTGATATTTTTCGAGTTCCGACTCTTTTTCTGATTCCATCTCTTCTACTACATAAATTTGGATTTACTAAATCTAGTTAGAAGGCGGATTTAAGAATCCAACTGGATGTGGATTGCTTGAGAGTTTATTTGGAATAACAGCAAGCAAATATAGATTTGTTACAAAAGAAATAACTTTTTTGAAAACTCATACATACATCAACAATAACAACAAGCCATTAACCCATTAAATGGGAGGGCAGCAACATGATTCTTTTTTGTTCATTGTCAGATCTCAAGCCCCAAATTAAAAAAATGATGTTTACATTAAGAAGTCATCGACAACTAGTGCACAAATTTTTGTTGAAAAACTATAACATCAGTCATTCAAAATCATTTAAAAATTAATATGAATATTATAAATATTTTTTTTTTTTAAAACAATTGAACAATAATTATTTTCCAACTGCCACATAAAATTAGATTTAATTAAGAAAAGCAGATTCAAATCATAAAAAATGTTTTAAAATTTGAAAAGAAAATAATAATAAAATGGGTGCGACAGAGAAGTGAGAAAATTGTTATTTTTTATTTGGCTTTTAATCATTTAATCAACAATAAAATTAGATGTCTTTATAACGACTTATGTTGGACTTCCATAGCTACACCTAAAAATGTTAGCCTAATTTTCTATAAATAAAAATTCTACAACTATATTTATAGACAATACACCATCCTCAAATGAGAAAAATTATTGCATCAAGAGTTCTGATGCAATTTTGCATCAGAACTTTAGTCATGATCTGCCGCGTGTACAGGCAGACCCACTTTAGTAAAAAAACTTAATTTAATACATGAGTGGGTATGTCTATACACGTGGCCGGTCCTGATTGGAGTCCTAATGTAAAACTACATCTAGGCTCCTGATGTACTAATTTTTCCTCAAATGAATTGGGAGCATAATCTTGTCATGTGCAATATTCCTTTTTTTTTTATTTTAATTCTTTTGCACATATATGATGTAAATTACTTTAAAGACAAGGCAAACGCGTAGCTTAAGAGTCAATTATCACTCAGCATGTTTAAGAAGACAAAAAAAAGGGAAGATTTACATATATAGCGCTCATATCCTATGTATTTACATATCTAACTCCTAAACTTCCATTTTTACATAAATACCCATTTTACCTATGCATGCAAAGGTGTATTCACTTTTTAAAAGTTAAAATGATAGTATTTTTAGGAGATGAAAGATTTGGGTGCTATAAATGTGAAAGGTATAACTTAGATGATACATACTACACATTAGGAATTGGGCGATATGTATGTAAAGGCCCCAAGAAAAAAGCTAATATACACGTTAACTAAAAAATTTGCTTTTTCTCACAACTACTCTACAATATTTTTTTGAAAGATTTACATACATACCACTCAATTTATATGTATTTACATATTTAACAACTAAATTTCAATTTTTACATACATACCATCCTACCTATGCTTGAGAAGATGCATTTCACTATTTAAAAGTTAAAATGAGGGTGTTTTTGATGTAAGATATGAAAAATTTGGGTGGCATAAATGTAAAACCTAAAATTTCTATGTAAATGCATAGGAACTGGGTGGCATGTATGTAAAATCCCCATATTTTCTTCACACAGCTACAGTTGGGCTAAATGGACCACTACATAGTACTTTTAAGGATTTAGATATTTTCCTTATAAAATCAAATGCCTAAAATCTGGATTTAAAGGCAGTCATTGGACAACAAATAAATATTCCATTGCCCCCACAACTAGACACAGAAAATGTGCTGTGTAACAGCTACTGATTATCTACCACGCCCAATAAGAAACCCTACAAAAACAAAACTATAACAAGGACCGCAATTTAGCAAAAGATATAGGAGAAAAAGGAAAAAAATCACAAGGCCATACCTCTTCTTAGAGTTGGAATCCTGTGGGCTTCTTTCCTTCAGAAAAAGTCATCCTGTACATTGGTTTCACCCTTTTTGTGTTGGTTTAAGGAGCTGAAGGAGCAGAGAGATGAAGCTGATGTTTCAATGCCCCTGCTGTTCTTGCTTCTGCTTCTTAAAGACTAAAAAAAGCAAGCCTAAGGAGGAGGAGGCCAAGAAAGACTGATAATAGTGTAGCCTCGATCGATTTTCGTGAAGACGAAGAGAGATTTTGATAAATGTCAGCTGCAAAATGATCTGAGATCTCTGTTTCTGGATTTTATTTTATTGATAGTGTGGAGTTTTTCGAGTCAGTTTTTCTTCTTTTTGAAATTTCTAAGGTTTTGTGAGATACCCATCTCTTCAATTTGTTGTTCTACTGATACCAAACCAGTCTGTGCCAGAAAGCTGCATGGTGAAATTTGTATCTGGTTAGATGTATGTGATTCTGCTAATATGGGTTTCAAATGCTCATATCTTTTATTGATTGTTTGAAGAAAATTAATTCAAAATCAAATTAAAGGCATCATGAATTGCAAAAAAAAAATTAATTAAAAAAAAATATTTACATACATACCACTCAATTTCTATGTACTTACAAATCTAGCGCTTAGACTTTAATTTTTACATAGATGCTGCCTTAATTATGCATGAAAAGTTGTGTTTCGGTTTTTAAAAGTTAAAATGGTGTATATAATGTAAAAAATAAAGTTTAGGTGATAGATATCTAAACACATAGGAATTGGATGGTATGTATGCAAATGCCGCTACAAAAATGCATGCTAGAAATTCCGTATTTGAAGAACAAAATGTATGCAGATCAAAGGAAATTAGGCATTTCACTGAAATTGATGGAATCGCTGGAGTCGTTAAGCCACTTATCTGTGTGAAAACGAGCATGGTTAAATAATGGTTTCAAGAATTTTAGAAAATAACAACAAAACCAAAACAAAATTCCTATTGAATAAAAGAGGGACAAAGGGAGGCATTTTTAAGTGTAAAATCTTATTAAAAAAAAAGAAAAATCTGAACCAGAGAACTTGAGAGAGACTCAAGAGAGAGTATAAATTCAACAATGGCATACACGATGTCTATATAGAGAAAAAAAAAAGTAGCTGTTTGTAGCTGTTTTAAATTTCAGAGTCGTTGAGCTAAGGGAAGAGGACAATAAAACGATATTGGAGAGAAAAAGTAAAATTATATAACTAACTGTATGATTTGGTGAATTCAGATGGTGAGCACTTAAGGGAAGAGGACAATAAAATGATATTGGAGAGAAAATGTAAAATTATATAACAAACTGTATGATTTGGTGAATTCAGATGGTGAGCACTGTAGGGGTAAAAAGGTAATTTATGCTTGAGTCTTTGAGGCATAAACCACTTTATACAGAGATCCATATTTTTAAAAAATGGTACAATTAAATTATGCTCCTAAGATTGGTTTCCAATATTCAAGATGATCACTAACAGAAAGTATTATCAACTTTTCATCGTTATATAAGGTCATGTGGCCTTGCACGTGATAAATTTAGGTATTCTGTTGTGGAAAAATGACAAATATACATTCCAGAGTCCCTCCTCTAATGTCATTTACATGTTCTTTTGGTGCAGGCTATAAGAAGATAGGAGTGGAAAATATAAGTCAAGCAATTAGAGATTCATGCGTGTTTTTTATTAGAAATATTTACGTACATAGCACTTAATTCATATTAGAAATATTTATTACAATAACAACTATAAGCAAAATTCACATCAATAAAATAAATACAAATCCAAAGTTCAGTTTTGGTCATTTGTCCTTGTAGAAATACTATATTCCAGGTACCTAGGCACATCATTTTCAAATTCATAATTTTTATTGATGAGATCGATTCCAAAGCGAAAGTTTTCAACTGCTAAAGAGTACATTGAAGATAAAATGTAGGATTAACAGAACAAAATTAAGTAAAAAACAATCAATTCAGTCATTAAAGTGTGAAAAGGTTCACTACCTTAATCTAAATGATCTTTGTTTCCCTAGTTGATCTGACTTCACTTACTATAAGTTTTGAGAATATAGCGAAATACTTTATTGATATGAAAAAAATGGTATAAATACACCTTACATGAGTCCTCATATAGGAAAGACATGAAAAAAAAAACTAGAAAATAAAGACAAAACACTTAGATTACAAACAATCAATTCCTAGTAATTGCTTGAAGATAAAAAGAAAATGCATTAAAATAGGAAAGGAAATAAATCCAAATAATAAAGCAAATAAATATAATCTTCATAACAGCTGCATTTCCCCCAAGTTGAAGCAAAGATGTAAATCATGTTCAACTTGGTTTAAAGTCATCAAACAACGGACAAGGAAGATTCTTTGTGAGAATATCCACCAATCGGCTAGCAGATGGGGCAAACATAAAACAAATCTCCACGAACTTGAGCTTCTCCTTGATAAAGTGACTGTCAATATCCACATACTTGTTAAGATCATATTGGACTAGGTTATAAGCAATACTAATGATGGTTTTATTATCAAAAAACAATAACAAAGGAGCAGTGACCAGCATACGTAACTCGCGTAGTATGATGCGCAACCAAAGGACTTCATACACCCTCAAAGTATGATAATCAATATGACGTGAAAACCGTTAGCACTGCTATGGGAACCACAAACTTTTTTCTACTTGTCCAAGTGACAAGGTTATCCCATATGAAGAAGCAATAAATCGAGGTAGACCGTCTATCATAGACATACCCGGCCCAATCAACATTCATATAAACCATAACAGCTAGATTTAGGGCGAGTGAATAACAAACCTAAACCCGGAGTGCATTTTAAATAGTGGAGAATCCGATGGACAGCGATGAGATAATGCTCGTAGGGACCATGCATAAACTGACTGAAGATACCTACGGTGTGACGAATGTCCGGGCACGTGTGGGTGAGATAAATAAGCTTACTCACGCAGCGTTGGTAGTGTTTTGTTCACCGGAACGACATTGGGAACATCCAATAATTTTTCATTTGGGTCCATCGGGACGTCTACAGGTTTACAATGAACGACATTGGGAACATCCAATAATTTCTCATTTGGGTCCATCGGGACGTCTACAGGTTTACAAAGAAGAAGCTTGGTCTCGGCCAATAAATACATCATATATTTGTGTTGGGAAAGACAAATATCCCGAGAGGACCGAGCTACTTCCATGCCCAAGAAATATCAGAGGAAACCTAAGTCTTTCATCTCAAAAAACGCGGCGAGAATGCCTGAGCACAATGTCGTCAACATAGACAATGAGGATGGCAATACGACCAATGGATGAACGGCGAAAAAATAGCATGCAATTAGATTGGGTCTGAAAGAACCCATAGCCCACTGCCACCTGCATAAACTTTTTCAACCAAGCCCATGGTGATTATTTCAATCCATAGAGAGACTTTTGCAATCGACACACTTGTCCACGAGAAGAAGTCGAGTCAAATCCCAATGGGAGACATATAAACCTTTTCAGCGAGATCACCACCAAAAAAAGCATTCTTAATGTCCAGCTAAAGTAGGGACCAATCCAGATTCACAACCAGTGATAATAGAACCCAAATAGTATTTAGTTCAAAGCAAATACTTCTTCATAGTCAACCCCATAAGTTTGTGAATATCCTTCGGCGACCAACCATACTTTTTGTGTTCAAAGGACCCATCGGAGTTAAACTTAGTGTTGAAGATCCACCGATAGCACATCGCTTTCTTTCCCTGGGGAAGATCAACCACATCGCAAGTATGGTTGCGCCGATGAGCATTCATCTCATCTATGACAGCAGCTCTCCAAGATGGGTCGACATGTTCTATAGTGGACGAGAGAAGATGATCTGTCAAGGAAGTAGCAAATGCTTTGTAAGTTGGAGAAAGGCTATGCAACAAGAAGTAATTTGTCATGGGATAAAGAGTGCATGGTTGTATCTATTCGTGTATCTCAATAGGGAGATTCACATCTTCACTCAGATAGAGGGTGGTGGTGATGTTGGCCCAATTAGTGGCAAATCCATCAGTGTCGAACGTGCACCGGACACCGTGGTAGTAGGAAGAATGTCCAACGGACTCAGAAGAGGAATAGCATCCAAAAACTCAAGCTCTCCCACACTCGAGGTGGTGTTAGGAAAGAATGGGACATTTCAAAAAAGGTTACATCGGCACTAACATAGATTTTATTGGTGGTAGGATCCAGACATCGATAGTCTTTTTTAATAGTGAAATAGCTAAGGAAGACACCTTTAATTGAGCGGGAATCAAATTTACTACGAGTCGGGGTTGTGTTCTGAGCAAAGATCGTGCAACCAAATATTTTGAGATCTAAAGTGAAAAAAGACTGGCTTATAGAAAAATATGACATCAAGACGGATAATGATGTCCGAAAATTGTGGATTTTTGTAAAAATTCTATTGATGAGATGAGATAGTTGACGGCGAAGATGGCATCATTCCAAAAATATTTAAGGACATTGGTTTGAAACATAATGGAATGAGCAACTTCAAGAAATGTCTATTTTTTCGCTCAATTACCACGTTTTGTTGATGGGTATCCGTACAAGAGCTATGAAGGAGGATGTCATTACTCACTAAGAATTCTCCCAATATAAAGTACTCACGACTATTATGGGTCTGAATGACTTAAATCAGTATTTTGAATTGGGTTAGAATGGAGTTAAATTTTTTAAAAATGACCATAGCTTTAAATTTATCTTTTAATATATAAACCCTAAGACATCCGGGTGTGGTCATCAATTAGAGTAAGGAACCATCTTTAATTGATATAATTCGCAAGATTCTGAGGAGTCGAAAGAGTG
>NW_018165127.1:52446-68175 GCF_001263595.1 Phalaenopsis equestris | reverse complement strand
AGGTAATTGACAAATTTAACATTAAAAAGATATATTTTTATGAATAAAAATCAGATGTTACAATTATTTTAAATAATAAAAACTAGAATGACCTAAACGACAATATAGGAGTATAATTAGACATGCAGTAGAAATGGAAAAACTACAACGAAATTGAGTGTCAGTGTCATCTATGCCAATTTCTTGAAAAAACAAAGAGTTTGGCCACCCGTTTAGTAATTCTAATTATCCTCCCTGAACGATGTTCCTAAAGAAACAAACATCAAATGACAAAATAAGCAACGCAATCAAGATCACATGTTAACTTACTGACCGAGAAGATGTTACATTTAAGTAAATAAACATGTAATATAGATTCCAAAGTCAGCACACCCTTCACCCAAAATGGAATTACAGGAATTGCTGGTAATTTTAATCATATCTCGGTCGTATCAAATTCCAGGAATTGTTGGTAATTTTAATCGTATCTGGCACGTACCAAGGAGAATGCGTCGGGAAAAAATTAGATTCCCTGAACATGTGGTCCATGGCACCTGAATCAATAATCCATGAGCTAAAAGAAACAAAACCAGTGAGTGTCATAAAGATGTTACCCCCGAGCAGGTTAATCAAGTGTTTCATCTGACTTTTGAAAAAGTCTAGTGATTCGGGGATTGTCCGAGTAGTGGTCGACGAAGAAACAAAAGCAGTGAGTGTCATAAAGATGTTACCCCCGAGCAGCTTAATCAAGTGTTTCATCTGACTTTTGAAAAATTCTAGTGATTCGGGGATTGTCCGAGTAGTGGTCGACTGAACTATTGTGGATTATGAGGTTGTAGTGAAACCTTCAGCAGTGGATAATTTGGCTGAAACTAATTTGTTGGTTTCCGTGACGCTTCTAACACTTGTCACAAGTACGTTAGAGTTTGTGACAAAAATCACATGTTGAGTGATTGGCTCACGACAGCGTGGCAAAGTGTTGAGTACTGCTCGAGGCTAAGGTTGAAGCCTCAATTGAATTAGTGGAATTGCATAAGCATGAAAATTCTTTAACTTTCTTCGTAACAGATCTCGATGAATGCAATCCAGGTTGAAGGAAGAGGATCACGGAAAGTATATGGCCACAGACTTCATCGAGATCTTTGTTCAAGCCCGTAAAAAATTAGAATACATGATCCTTTTCCAAATTTTTTTGCAAGAGGGAAAGATCTGTAGGAGAGTCCCAAGTGTAGTTATAGTAGATATCACATTCCATCCATAAGACAACCAAGTCATTGTAGTACTGCGTCATCATCTTCGATCCTTGTTTTTGTCTCGTGGATATTATTAGAAACTCCATAAAGTTGTTCAAAGTTACCTAAGCCCGAGTAGGTATCGCGAACGACAGTCCTGAGGGCATGAACAAATAGAAGAAACTGGTAAGAATGGCTAATCCAGTTCTCCATGGAATTAATTAGCCATGACATAACAATAGAGTTCCTCACTTCCCACACTGCACACGCAGGGTCAGTCTTCGGAGGTTCACAAATCATACCTGTGAGGTGGGCGAATTTATTCCGAGCATTGACAAACAATTAAATAGATTGAGATCATTAAAAGAAATTAGAGTAGTTGAGTTTGTGAGTGCTAATCAAGAAATTGTAGTGTTCGCGTCCTTCCATCTATGAAGGGATTGAGGTAGGTATCAATTCTCCAATGGACATTAGGAGAGCGTCGGATGGAAGTTAGGTGTTGGAGGAATCCTCCATGGCTCCAACAGAACCAAAGGTGAGCTTTGGATGCTGAGACATAGAAGAAGGCGATCCCTTCGCTCGGTTGTCAGCAAAAGAGGGCCTGTAAGGGAGGATTCCAACCGTCAGGAGAGAGATCTGGTTAGGTTAGCAAGCAATCTGACTACAGGAAGGAGGTTCGGTTGTTTTGGAAGAAGTTCCAATCGACAGAAGGAAAGTCCGATGACAAGATGGCATGCAAGGGAGAGATCCAACTGTAGAAAATAGTTCTGGCAGTCCTAGAAGGAAGACTGACCAGCAGGAGGGAGATCCTGCAGTGGGAAGGCCTATAGGGAAAGGAACCAGCAACAGGAGGGCTTGCAGGAAAGGGGACCGACTGCCTGAAACCTGTAGGATAAGTACCAGCAGGGCGAGTAGCCAGGTGTGATTTGTATAATTATACATTGTATAGTTTTGGAAGATATACAGACATTTAGGGTATGTATTTAATTTATGTTGGATTTAGTAGCTTCATATCTTTTTTATATTTTACGGATACAATTTTTTGACGTTTTCGAGTATATATATAAATGAGTTATGGAATGCAATGTATCACGTATGTTTATGACGATTTAATTCAAATACATGATCCTTTTCCAAAATTTTTTGCAAGAGTGAAAGATCTGTAGGAGAGTCCCAAATGTAGTTATAGTAAATATCACATTCCATCCATAAGGCAACCAAGTCATTGTAGTACTGCGTCATCATCTTCGATCCTTGTTTTTGCCTCGTGGATATTATTAGAAACTCCATAGAGTTGTCCAAAGTTACATAAGCCCGAGTAGGTATCGCGAACGACAGTCCTAAGGGCATGAACAAATAGAAGAAACTGGTAAGAATGGCTAATCCAGTTCTCCATGGAATTAATTAGCCATGACATAACAATAGAGTTCCTCACTTCCCACACTGCACACGCAGGGTCAGTCTTCGGAGGTTCACAAATCATACCTGTGAGGTGGGCGAATTTATTCCGAGCATTGACAAACAATTAAATAGATTGAGATCATTAAAAGAAATTAGAGTAGTTGAGTTTGTGAGTGCTAATCAAGAAATTGTAGTGTTCGCGTCCTTCCATCTATGAAGGGATTGAGGTAGGTATCAATTCTCCAATGGACTTTAGGAGAGCGCCGGATGGAAGTTAGGTGTTGGAGGAATCCTTCATGGCTCCGACAGAACCAAAGGTGAGCTTTGGATGCCGAGACATAGAAGAAGGCGATCCCTTCGCTCGTTTGTCAGCAAAAGAGGGCCTGTAAGGGAGGATTCCAACCGTCAGGAGAGAGATCTGGTTAGGTTAGCAAGCAATCTGACTACAGGAAGGAGGTTCGGTTGTTTTGGAAGAAGTTCCAATCGACAGAAGGAAAGTCCGATGACAAGATGGCATGCAAGGGAGAGATCCAACTGTAGAAAATAGTTCTGGCAGTCCTAGAAGGAAGACTGACCAGCAGGAGGGAGATCCTGCAGTGGGAAGGCCTACAGGGAAAGGAACCAGCAACGGGAGGGCTTGCAGGAAAGAGGACCGACTGCCTGAAACCTGCAGGATAAGTACCAGCGGGGCGAGTAGCCAAGTGTGATTTGTATAATTATACATTGTATAGTTTTGGAAGATATATAGACGAAGATATACAGACATTTAGGGTATGTATTTAATTTATGTTGGATTTAGTAGCTTCATATCTTTTTTATATTTTACGGATACAATTTTTTGACGTATCACGTATGTAATGTCTCACTTAAAGAATGCAATGTATCATGTATGTTTATGATGATTTAATTCGACTAGTTCATCACTCACTGGACTCTAATTATGCAAGTCTTGACAAGTGTTGGTGAGAATTAAGTCAGATCGAATTGCCCTCCTTTGTTGCACCTTAGTCAATTCTTTAAGTGAGGCCTGATGGGGTGTGACAAAATCTCTATTGAGCTACGATATAATTGACCAAATTGTGACATTATTAACCCCCTCACCACGGGGGTTCCTAGTCAATGCTCACTTCCCAGCCTTCCTCATTCTGCTCCATTAGCCGAAGCCGCCGAGGCACTAACCTTCAGTCAAATTTAAGCATCTTCTTGATTAAGGTCATGATTTAATAATTAAAGTAAAAGGTCATTCATTAGATTTTTTTTTTTTTTTTTGCAATTCAAACATTTCATGCGAACAGCCTTCCCAGCCCACATCTGTCATTAATTCTAAAGACATTTACATACATACCACCCAATTCCTATGTATTTACATATCCAACGCCAAAACTTTACATTCTACATTTATGTAACCGAAATCTTTCATATCACATAAAGAATAGCACTATTTTAATTTTAAAAAGTGAACTGCAATTTTTCACGCATAAGGTGGCACGTATGTAAAAATAGAAGTTTTGATGTTAGAATGTAAATACATAAGAATTGAGTAATATACATATAAATCTTCCTTGATTTTAATGATTTTAACTATTAAATGTGAATTAATTTAATTTCATTTTAATTAAATATGTAATCATTATTCGAGAAAATTAAGCATGACAACCTAATCTAACGATGCTATGAACACCTAAATTTAAGTTCAATTGAACATAGATTAGGCACTTATTACTCTAATTGAAAATTTTCTTACTCTTTATAAGGCTAAACACACTCCAACGATCTATTTGAAAATATGAGATTGAAATTTAGGTGTACCCACTCGCCCCTACTTCTAGCCCGCAGGTGCACCCCTTGCTTCTATTCCCAGCCTACACACATGCACTCCCGTGCTTCCAACTCTATCTCTCAAATTCAACCCGTCGTCGAAAGTAGGTCAGTATTTTTATAAGGAATAATTTAATAAGTCTTATTTTTACACTCAGTTATTTCATTTCATTATATTTTACCTGTACTATAAATTCAATTTAATTTATCAAATCTTATTTAAATTGATGCCTTATTTAGGATAAATTATTCTTATGTTTGTACTTTCAAATTTTAATATTTAATATAAATTATTGAAAAAATTTATTTGTTTTACCAGAATTTAAGCTGTTGAGAGATTGTTTTAAAAAATATATCAGAATCAAAATTTTCAATAAATATAGAAGAGAAAAATGAAGAAACTGAAGAATGAAGTCCAAAATAACATCGTTTAGAGATTGAATCATTAAAAAATTAAAAAAAAAATTATAAAATCTTCCTTTAGATCCTAAAGTACGCATACCAATTTGCGATTATGATCCAAATGTTCAAGATCAAGTTCGACGATTATACATGTAAAGATGTCCATATCAGTCACGAAATCGTGATTTTCTTAAAAGTAAATTTGAGAGCAAAGAAAGACGCTTTAAACCTAATTAGTTTGATAGATACTCTAATTGGCTAGAGTACAGTGGGTCCCAAAATAAAGTATATTGTTTATCTTATATCTTTTTAAAATAGAGGCAATGCAAAGAGGATGATGAAGTACTTAGGGAGTGTTTGGTTTACTGAAAATGAAATGCAATGTAAGAGGTTTGCATTGTACTATAATTATATTATATTTGAAATAGCTTTGAGTTGTTTGGTTCATTGTAAAATAAACGTATAAATATATATTTTCTTATCTGATTTGAGTTGATTGAAAACAAAATATTTCTTTTTTTTTGCGGCGAGAGAGGGCGGGGCAGTGGGATGGTGGGCAGCGCGACGGACGCTGACAGCTGAGGTGGTAGCGGCGACCGCCAGGGGCAGTGGCAACGGCAGCCGGGGAGGTGGCGGAAATGGCAACAGGGGAGGTGGCAGTGTGGGCGGTGACCAGGGTTCGCGGAGGTTAGAGGAGGCGACGGCGGGCAGCTAACCGCTAACGGCGCCAAACTACACAACAGTGGAATTGAAGCAGCAGCATGCAGCAGCCACTGGAGGAAGCAGTGACAGTCTGCAGACCACGAATAATTGCAGCGATAGAGCGAGCAGACGGGGGCCAGAGCTGGCAGCCAACTGCTGATTTCTAGTGGCGAACGATGCGGGGACCCTCAAGCGACAGGCAGCAGGAGGCGATGACGAGAGGCCGGCTGGCTAACGGCGGGTGGAGGAGACATGCCTATAGTATTTATATGAATTGTGTAATTCAATTTCGGTCAATTTGACCAAATTCTGAATTCAGCCAAAATGAACTGTAATGTAGACTTCAAACTCATTCAAACTTTACATTGCATTTATAATTTTTTTATACCAAACACATAATTGTCTCAAATCTCTACAAAAGAATTATATTACACCACTAATTCACTCAACAAATAGCCTCTTAATAAAAGGAATTTTAAATTGGAAGAACCCATATAGATTTAAAATTCATGCTAGCAGCCCTAGTAGTGTTCATAATAATGCACAACAAAATTACAGGATCTTGATGAATCTAAGGGTATGTTTGGGGCAACTGTAGCTTTTTAAAGAAGCAGCTGGAAGCTGCTGCAGAAAAAATTGTTGTTCAAAAAGCTGCGCTGGTCATTACAATTTTTTTTTTGAAAAAGTAAGACAACTGTTTTCTAGCAGCTTCCGCACTTAGCTAGGTCTAAAACAAGCTTTCAGTTGCAGTTTTTTGAAAACGCGAGAAAAATACAGTTCTATCAAGCAGAAAAAAATGCAATGCGGCACTACACCGCTACCATACTGTCATGTCAAACACACCCTAAATTAACATATTAATCTTGTTTTTCAAAAATAATCTAATCGTGCTACAATTGAATATAGTACTCGTCCAAATGTTTCAGTTGATTGTGTAAAATTTCATTTAAGATAATAATTGGCTTTTTTGCGGGCATAATGAGTTTGATCAATCTAAAATCCAAGAAATTTTTTTAAACTTCTGCAAATTTTAGCTGAACATAACACAAACATTAATATTCAAAAATAATCTAATCATGCTACAATTGAATATCGCACTGTCAAAATGTTTCAGTTGATTGTGTAAAATTTCATTTAAGACAATAATTGGCTTTTTTACAGGCATATTGAGTTTGATCAATCTAAAATCCAAGAAATTCATTTTAAACTTCTGCAAATTTTAGCTGAATATAATACAAATATTAATAATATAGTGCTAAAATATACTCCATAAATTTTAAAAGCAACAGCTCCTGCATTCAAAAGGATTTTACTTGATATGCATATATTGCAATAACATAGAGATAATGTTTTTTTCAATTTTTGTTGATGAAGCTCGTGATATAACAAATGATTACTGTGTTACATTATGTAAACAAGTGGTCTCAAATTATTAACCGATTTTTCTGCATTATACATGTTTCTGATACATCAACAAGTTCTTTTAAAATAGTAATTGATTTAACTTTTGTCGGACTATGGTTCAAGTACTTCAAGTCTACGTGGTCACGGTTAGAATGGAGCCAGCAATATGAGAGAAGAATTTAATGGGTTAAAGGCATTATTTTTAACGAAAATAAATATGCTCATTATATTTACTATTTTTCATGTCAACTTCAATTAATTTTAGTATTAGTTGCTGAAAACCATGTTCAGTTGTCATGTTGTTTAATATGATTTTTGGTGTTTCATTAAAATGTCATGTTCAACTCAAAAAATAATGAGGGGATACTTTAAAAACATTAAAAAATGTAGAGTTTATCAAAGGATGAGGATTAAACAAAGAGACTGCTCTTGCATGGGCAGGGGATATACGAATGGCTCACACTATGAGTCAATTGTGAGATTGATCACAATATTTTACCTTAACAAATGATGTATTAGAAATTGTTATAAAGGACGGCACAAATTTTGAACAAAAAAGAGAAGTATGCGTATTATTAGAAGTAATCCAAACATTTAAATTCTCTTTTTGCCTTCATTTGATGAAAATATTGTTGGATAATTTTTGAACTATAACAAACATTGCAAAGGAAATATCAAGATATTGTGAATGTTATGTCTTTAGTACAAATATCAAAAAAGATACTGTAAGAAATAAGAGATAACAAATTGGAAGATTTTATTAATCAAATATCTTTATTTTACGATAAACAGAAAATAATTATTCCCTCTATAAGTGATAAATGGTTTACTAGTGAACGTCCTTGCCGTAGAATTGAGAACGTGACAAATTTACATCATTTTCAAATTGAAATATTCCACACAACCATTAATATGCAACTATAAGAGCTAAATAATCATTTTACAGAGGCAAATACATAACTACTTTTGTCGCTCGTATGTTTGAATCCAACCAACTCATTTGTGCATTGGATAAGGAAAAGTTATCATAATTGCACAATTATATTCAATTGATTTAATGATTTTTTATAATAAATTGAAAACTTATATTATAGCTATGTGATCAAATATACAATTTTCATCTTTAAAAAATATTGGGAGTCTAACAAAATAAATGAGTCAAACTAAATAAAAGATTGCATCCTCTTTTTTCAAGTCATTGAAGCTAGCATTAATATTAACATTTGCCACAGCAAGTGTTGAAAGAGTTTTTTCTGGTATGGCTATCATAAAAAATCGACTACGAAAAAGAATTGAAGATAAATAAATGTATGAATGATATCTTGGTAATTTATATTGAAAAAAAAATATTAGATGACCTCGATAATGGTGTAATTATTTAACATTTCAAAACATGAAAACAATACATATAAGTGTATTTTTATTATTATATATTTTATCTTTTTATGTTAATGGATTCTAACAAAAATAAAAAGTTTTTAAAACAGATAATGTTAATCCTAAGCACGAATGAAAAAGGTTAAAGAATATAACAATAAATACGTTGCACCCCCTCTTTGAAAAATTTATGGCTTCACCACTCGTAACAATGACTAGGTTGGTCTAAATCTTATGATTTAGATGAGAGTACTCAAAATGTTGACTATATGTGGAAGTTCTATTAAATAAATAAGGTAGAAATTTTGAAACCAAAATCTGTGAGCCAATAGCGATGAAATTGCAATAGATGGATGGAAAAAAACTCAAATGAGCGTTGCTCTTACGAAAATCAAAGGAAAATAAACAAGATACAATGATGAACTACTGTTCGAGAGGTAGATCGTCTCTCCCACAACCCTAAACGTCGTTGGGAACACCACGAGAGAGAAAATTGCAGCCAACACAAAACCACACACATCTAAAACAAACCCTAGCCCCCTTCTCCCCCTAAATACTTCCCCAAGATCCTTTCCAAATTTTTTCCCCCAAATCCCCCTTAAGTCTATTCCTTCCATACGTGAGCAGTGGCTTGGTGACTTATGCTTAGGCATCGGAATCGCACCATGTATCGCGCAATGTGGTTGTCCCGCTTAAACCGGTTGCCCGCTGCTTTGATTTGGGCTGGCCGGTCCAAACCGGTCCTCCCTGGATCGATTTCGTTGAGGGTTGGAACGTATCAATACTCCCCTTTCAAAGAAGCACATTATCCTTAATGTGGAAGGATGGGACTTCTTTTGGATCCCTTCGTAAGAATTCCACCTAGCTTCATAGTCAGACAGATCTTTCCACCTAATCAATATCTCCTTTGCTCCTGCCAACCCCGACGCACTTCTTTGACCTCTAAAAGTTCCAAACCATTTCCATGTCCTCCGTCAGCATCGGCGGTAGTGAATACGATGGTGTATGATATCGAATAGCACACTTCAGTTGAGAAACATGTAACACGTGATGTATTGTTGATGATGTTAGTAGCCTCAAACAGTAGGCCACTGCCCCAATACATTTCGTAAACTCGTAGGGTCCAGAGAGAGTTTCCCATCCCTCCTTGCCTATGTCTTCTGCCAATAGGGCCTCAGCTTTAAGCAAACCATGTCCTCGGGCTCAAATTGTATCTCCCTCCTATGCCCATCCGCCTTCCTCTTCAAGATCTGCTGGGCTCTTAGCATATGACCCTTGAGCTCTGCCAAAACTCTATCCGTCTCCTCCAAATACTAGTCGACACTGAATACCCGTGTGGCCCACTCCTTTGACCTCTTAAGGACCATTCCCTGTAACCTAAACAACTCCTTTCAGAGTAGTGGCTGAGGAACACCTTGTCTCTATCAGATATAATCGATAATGGTGCTCCATGCAAGCGAACCACTTTCCGTTCCCGTATGAATATTGTTGCAATTGAAACCGCCGTGTAAGGGTGGCGCAATGGAATGAAATGTGAAAACTTGCTCAGGCGGTCCATGACCGCAGAATCACCGTAAACCCCTTTGATCTTGGCAACCCCTCTATAAAATCCACGATCATTTTCTCCCAAACCTTCTCCGATAAGGCAAGAGGTTGTAGTAACCCTCCTGGCCCCATGGACAGGAATTTGTGTCACTGGCATACATCACACCTTACCAACATGTCCTTTACATCTCTCTACGCATCCCCATCCAGTAAAGCTCTGTCGATAGACGACTGTAGCTCTTCTATACCCCGGAATGTCCCCCTATTGAATTGTCCTGAAACTTCTGCAATAATCTGGGAATGCACTCTGATGTCCTCGATCACATGAACCGCCCCAGGTAGAGTAGTTGTTCCCCCATCAAAGCATAAATTGGGTGACTATTTAGATCCTGTAGCAACTCTGCTTGCATTTCCCTCAGCCCTTCATCTTGCTCGCTCCCGTCTCATTACTTCCCAATCGAAGACCAAGGTACCGATAAGGTCGCCAGCTGAGCTCTTTCCCCTTCCTCCACAGAGCATCTGCAGCTTTATTCTCCAACCCTGGCCAGTACTGAATCTCGAAATCATATCCCAGCAACTTGTATAGCCACCTCCGATGCTCCTCAGTCACCATCCTCTACTCCAACAGGTACTTCAAGCTCCTATGATCTGTCCTGACAAGAAAGTGTCGTCCCAACAGGTAGGGTCACCACTTCTAAATGGCCAAGACAATAGTCATCAACTCCAACTTGTAAACTAACTTGAGTCTCGCCCTAACGGTGAGCACTTAGTTGAAGTAAGCAATCGGTTGTTGGTCCTACATGAGTACTGCTCTCAATCTGTGCCATGATGCATTTGTCTATCACAAAAGGTCTACTGAAATCTAAAAATGCTCATACCGGTACACTGGTCATGACCTTCTTCAGATGTTAGAAGGTCTGCGTTGAGACTTCCCCCCACTTGAAATTGTCTTTCTTCAATTGCTCTGTCGGTAGTCATGCTATTGCGTTGTACCCCTTCACAAATTTTCAGTAGTATCTGATGAGGCCTACAAATCTCCTCAACTCCTTCAAGCTCTTGGGTAAAAGCCAGTCCACCATAGCCTCAACCTTGGATGAGTCTGCTGCTACTCCTACCCTGGTCACCATGTGACCAAGGTACTCCATCTGTAGCTGTGCAAAACATTTCTTTAAATTGTCATACAACTGGTGCTTCTCAACTTCTCCAATATTGTCCTCTGGTGCTCCACATGTTTTTTCTTTGTACGACTGTAGATCAGAATATCATTGAAAGAGATTGGGACGAATTTCCTGAAGTAAGGCTGAAAAACTCTATTTATGAGGGACTGAAATGTGATCGGTGGATTGGTGAGGCCAAACGACATCACCAAGAACTTGTAATGCACTTCATGTGTCTAGGACGCTGACTTGTGCACATTTGTTGGCCTCATTCTAATATGGCGGTATCCAGATTTAAGATTAATTTTCGAGATGTTTGCCCCATAAAGCTCATTCAACAACTCATCCATCACAAAAATAGAAAAGTTATCCAGCATTGTTTCCTTGTTCAAGGTTTAGTGGTCCAAGCAGAACCTCTCTTTCAGCTACCATCTTTTTTTCTTAACCAACAGAATTAGACTAGAGAAGGGGCTCACACCAGGTCTAATAATCCAGGCCTCAAGCATCTCTCGAATCAACCTCTCTATCTCATCCTTCTGAATCTCAGAGAACATGTATGGTCTAACACTGAAAAGGGGGATTCCCTCCTTTAATGTAATAGCGTGCTCGTGCTCCCTCGAGGGTGTTAGAAGGCTTTGTTGTTGAAAGACGTCTGTAAATTGTTGTGCAAGCTGCTGGACCCCTTCGAGAAACACTGTCAACTCTGGATCTCAGATCTCTTCAATGCTCTATAACTCCACCAAATAGACCAGCCCTACTCGTATCGACTTGATAATGATTTTTAGCAACACAGTGGTTTTGTATAAGCTAGCATCTCCTCTCAACATCACCTTCCTACTCTCCACCTGTAACTCCATCGTCAGAGATATCTAGTCCACCTTCATCTCCCCAAGCGTCTGCAGTCACTTCATCCCTAGAATCACATCTGTGCTGCTTAAATCCAAGGGAAGGAAGTCCTCCACCACCTGTAGGCCATGTAGTAACAGAACCCACCCCTTCCAAATTCCCTGAATTTTCTCCATCATGACGTCGAAGCACTCTGCAGTCACCAATTCCAACCCTAGCTAATCAATGACCTGATTTGAGAAAAAATTATGTGTGGCCTCGCTATCCACCAACTCCACATTGGTTGTTCCCAGATCCGCCCCCCTCACTTTCATAGTGTCATTCGGAGTAAATCCCCCACCGAATTGAGGGACACCTCCACTACATACAAATGCAGATACTCCTCCATTGTGTCTTCCTCTGATTACTCGCCCCTATCTCTTCCTCCTAAATGAAGAGGATCTAAAGGGTGCGCTCCTTACAAAGATGGCCTGAGGCAATTTCTCGTCACAGCGGTAACACAATCATTTTACTCTTTTATCATACACTTTTGCATCAATGAGGCGCTTGAAATTGCCTCGGGACGGGTCCGCATATTCTTTTCCTTTAGAGTCTCTTTATGAAATGACACTGTCTGGGTCCTCGGTGTTGTGGCTATCAAGACACTCTTTTAGAATCCTCCTATATTGTCAGCTTTGAGGGTCCTTTTCAGTTGTTTCTTGCCCCCCATTATCTGGGCAAGCTCCACAATTTCCCTCAATCCACACGGTCTCAATTATCGGATGGTTGTTGTATGTCGGGTTTAAGACCTTTTAAGAAGTTCCCCTCATTCCTGCCGCAGAAATACCCCTCAAAGTCTAACAAGAGCTCGAACTTCTCCTTGTATTCCGTAATCGTCCCCTCCTGAAACAAAGTATAGAATTTCCCATGTAGTTCTCCTTCTCGAATGGCTCGTAAACGCTCCAACAAGCAATTCATAAACTCCTCCCACGAGTGCATCGGATACCTTGCCTCCATCCACTGAAACCATTGTCATGAGCTTCTCTTCCTCGGTTAACCCATTGACTGCAAAGTATCGCTCCACTCGATATACCCGCTCATGTGCATCTTCCCTTTCGAAGATTGATATCTTCAATTTTCTGACCCTTGCATCTCCAACCCAGCTTCCTCTTCCTCTGGTATTTCCCCCATATATCTAGGGTGAAACTCCCTTCGATCATAATCATACCCCACTCTCAATTCCCTCATTCCTCATTCATGCTCTTCAACGCCCTTTGCAACATCCCTCCTCCAGTTTTCGCCCAACCCCTCCATCAAAAATCTCCACTCCCCCTCCTCTCGGATCCCTAGGGGAACGCTCTTGGTGGTAGATGATGTCCTCCTCGTTGTCTTCTCGTTCAATCTCTTTCCCGATTTGGTCAGGGACTCCATGATCAACCCTAGGTTAGAGTTTGCAACTTGAGCGGTCGGCATAGCCTTGGACTGCATCTCCATTAGCTTCTTCATCATCTCCCGCATTTCTCCTATACTCGCGAATCTATCCTCCATTCGACTCTCTATGGAATAAAACCTGTCCTCAATGGTGGCAAACCTTTCTTCCATTCTAGCAATGATTTGTCCAACTTCTTCTTCCAACACATTCACTTTCTATGTTGTCATCCCTCCAAGATCTTGCTCTGATACCAACCTGATATGATCTGAAACCAAAATCAGCGGCCAACAGCTACAAAATTGCAATAGATAGGTGGAAAAACTCAAAAGAGGGCTACTCTTATAAAAATCAAAGAGAAACAAGCAAAATACAATGATAATCTATTGTTCGAGAGGTAGATTGTCTCTCACACAATCGTAGACGTCGCTAGGAACACCTCAAAAAAGAAAAGAAAAAAACTGCAGCCAACACAAAACCTCACACATCCAAAATAAACCCTAGCCCCCTTCTCCCCCTGAATACTTCCCTTAGATCCTTTCCAAAAATTTTCCCCCCAAATCCCCCTTAATTACTTTCCAAGCAACGGTTTCATGACTTCTGCGTAGGCGTTGGAATCGCGCACTGCAACGCGCGATGTGGTCATCTCGCTTAAACCGACCGCCTGCTGCTCTGGCTCGGGCTTGCTGGTCAAAACTGGTTCCGCTGACGAGGGCGCTTATCACATAACTCTTATATTTAACCAAGCATCAAGCAATAAGATCAAAATAAGTCATTTTATAGTTTCATTTTCTTAGGAATTCAGTTTCACAAGATTTATGTTATCCATATCTTGTCATATGTTTTCTTTTTTATGTAAAAATTCATGCTGATTGTAATTGATCTAATCATACACTCCCTCATTGAAATATTTAATTTAAAAAAGTGTTATATATATATATATATTTTTCGATGGGTTTTGCTATGCTAAGGTTTGCTCTAGTCGCGATTCCATGGCGACTCCAGTAGCCCTCATTATTTTTACGCTGGAACGAGAACGAAGTCTGTTCGTCGCATCGTCGCCTCGTCGTACTCGAAGAAGGGAAGGGGAGCGTCGTAGCAGGTTCGTCGCCTCCCTAGCTCTCATACGAAGCCTTGCCCCGCTCGAAGAAGAAGGGAAGGGGAGCATCGTAGCAAGTTCGTTGCCGCCCTAGCTCATGCACAAAGCTTCAGCTTCACAGAGCATTGCCTTATTCCTCTCCTTCGATCCCGACTCGTCCGACCAGGTGAAAGACTTTCGTCATCGCAAAAGCCGCGCGCAAGGTTTCATCGGCTTCGACGTAGATTGCACCCATAGTCTGTTTCATCATCCTCTTCTTCGACACACCCGCATATTGACACGACTTCCACGCCGCTCCAGACTCAGGTCGTGGTCATTTTGCCTGGTGGAGATGGCCTCGACGCTCCGTTCTTATGCCACTGCACTTGCCAGTGGCAATCCTACTCGTGCCTCTATTTCAGGTTCAGGGTCTGGTTTTGGTATCGGTAAGTACTGCATTGTTCCACAATCCTTTCACGAGTTGAAGGTGGTGGTGATCACACTTTCATTGAAAATCTTGCCACCTACCATCCCTACTGAGGAGGTGCAACCCGACCCCCTTTCCAACACCGCATATATCTCTGCTCATATGACTGACGTTGTTCCTGATGTGAAATTTTCTGATGACCCTCCTACTCAAACCTTTGTTGTTTCAAATGAAGAACATCATACCCAAGCCATTTACCCCTGGATGCTCCTGCTTTTGAACACTCTATTCCAGCTGCTGGATTGGAGTAGGAGCATGGTACTCTAGAGTCTCATGAAACATCTCCCCATACTACTAGTTCTGATCCAAACGTGTCTATATGACTCATGTTATTGAAGAAGGCTCACTTACATGTCAAAACACACGAGAGTGCTCATTTCATCCAATAAAATATCAGTTGGTACACTGAGTAGATACTTCCAATGTTCAACCTACACATGTTCGGCACACTTTAGACCAATCCACTAATCAGATGAGTCAGTATTAGGATGAGGAATGACAGGTCTATTCTAGAAGGAAGAAGAAGATGGAGGCCGACTCGAGCTCAGGAACTTATTGGACGATACATTGGTTACTACTGACAATGACACTCATCTTACCAATTTGTTAGCTGACTCCTTTCCTAGAACTATAGGCAGAGGCAAGGCAAAATCGAGTCGCTCTCTAACTACTTGATACTACGTGTTTTGGCACTTTTGGTTTTTGGACTCTCGCGTATTTTTCTATATTTTCTTTTTCTTTCTGAAACTCATTTGCATGTGTTGTTTACTGTGTGGATATGGTGTCATGTTTGGGCCCTCTCATACAATCTATCTGTATTTTTCTTTCTTTTTAATATACTAATCCTTGGGCTTTCTCAAATAAATATATATATATATATCAGGTAGGGTCAC
>NW_018165127.1:16447-52428 GCF_001263595.1 Phalaenopsis equestris | reverse complement strand
GTGTACGTTTGGATGTATGTATTATACTAACAATTTTGCTTTCTATAATTAATTAAATTATATAGAACTTGATAATTGCTTCATATGGGAAGTTGTGCTTTCCAAGGAAATTATTAATCCCATCTCCAATTCAAAATCAGCAGGGGATATCTTTATTAAAGTTTTGGTTCATCTACCATTTTCTAGCATATGTAACAAGTTGAAGCTAAAATATAATGAATATAAAGAAGGGCTATACACCAAATTCTTTCTTCTCAAAATAATAAAGCAACAAAAATGATTATAGTTGAGATATTATAGATATGATGGTTTAAAAAAAATAGCTGTCAAAGTATAACCAAAAAAAGGTTTGAAGATGCACTCATAAAGCAAGTAGCCAATGAGATCAAATAGTAAGGAAAAGTGGATTAGACCACACACTACAAAAAAATTGAAGAAAAAAACTTTGGTAAACTAGAATTAAAACCTCATATAGCAATCAACCAGAATGAATGGAAGGCGTTTCATAATTAATTCTAACCTCAAAAAATCAAAATAATGTTAATGAAAATGATGATGACAATGCTCGTCATAATACCATCATCACCATCATCAATCATACTCAACATTTCCTATTCAAATTCGATCAAAAATGTGCTTTTGGTAATCCATGTAAGGCTTTTGAATTAGATCTATTGAAATGATCAATCAACAAAATATAAACAACTTTGAATGTGCAATCTACTTTGCCCTGATATGTAGGACAAATATAGTTTCACACCAAGACATATGTAGATAGCTTTCAAATATCAATCAAAGGGCTCATTTGCGGGGACGTTTTTGAAAACGTCGCACGTCGCACGTCGCGGTACCGTTTGGATCGCGCGTTGTGTCTGCTTATCCGAAAACGCGTTACATTTTTAAACTAAACGCAGGTCGCAGGTTGAACCCTGCGGTCAACCCGCGGGCCGCGTTTCAGGATAAGGTGTTTATCCTTAAAAGCACAAGCTGTCCCAAACACACCCAAAAACGTTACATAAATAAATAGAATGCATCATCCAAATAATAAAATACACCAAATAGCATAAAGAAAGACAAAAGAAGATATATACACACTTTAAACAAATGTTAAATACAAATAAAAAAACAGAAACTGGAGTGGAGTGAATTACCCATTTAGGAGCACGAAAAGCACAAACCCTATGATAACAAGCAAGATGACGTGGCCCGCTATAATGAAATCACTTGATATGAACGCTAAAGAAAGCATGGCGATAAGACAAATGGCAAGCATCAAAAAAGTAATCTTCAGAACAGCCCATGTTGGACCCTGGATAATATGATTTAAATAACCATCAAATTCCCTTACCACAGGATTATAACATCATTAACACGATAAGACAATAAAAGATTTCGGCAAAGATTAATAAGAACACAGTTTTACCAAGTTAAATTAATCAGAAGCTATTATAAACACTCACATTAACACCGGGTGCCAAAGCTCCCAGCAGCACAGCTTCCCCGGATGAAAGGGCATTTAGGGTGCTTTCTTCCATGTCCAAGTCTGCTAGCATGAACAGGAAAATTAATTTAAGCATCAGATATATTGAATTAACAACATTAGTTCTGTGAAAATCTATGAAAAAATAGTTGCAGTATACAACAACAATAAGACTTTATCCCACTAAGTGGGGTCAGCTACATAAATCATTTTTCTCCATTGAACCATAAATGCAAAAATAATACAGGATTCAGTTTACCACAGATTAATTAGAGGTCGCTTATAGTAAGTATTAACCACCTAATAATATAGTTTTAGGGCTCCTAGAAGGTATTTGGGAAGTGGATTTCTCAGGGTGATCGTTGTGAAATAGTGAGGGAAGGTTAATATGTGTGGTTTGTGGTGTTTGGAAGAGATTGCGGGGATAAATCTGCTGTTGGACAGCAGGTTGGATGTCCACGGTGGCTGTCCTGGCTGAAATCAGAAAGTTGGGCAGTGAAACTGCAAGATACAGGCAGCGAAGAGATTTCACCGTTTGTTCCAAGTAAAAGAAAAAGAATACAACACTCTAAAGAGCAGAAATCAGAAAAAAAAAAAACTCTCAAATTCATAAAATCAGCAAAACTGAAGTTCAAAACAGGCAAAACACAAAATACATAAAGCTCCCAAATACGACATAGCCTAAATCAAAATAATAAAGAAAAAGAAAAAGAACAAAGAGAGGAATAACAAAAGAAACTGAAATAAGAAATATCCAGCACTCTTTATATTTTTGAACGTGTCTTTAATTATTTTGTCGTGTACATGTTATCATAAACATATCCAAGGGATGGCTCATTTGAATCAACAACTCTTAGCAAACTTATTAGTGGTCCTGCTAATTTTGACATAATCAAACAATCATTCCAGAATTTATTATCTAAAATGATACAAACTGTTTTTTTACCTTTAGTGTTTCTTATTAATTTCTACTCACTATATACTTACTGGTGGCAAAAGCCTATAAATCATGCTTGTATTCACGCACACTCTTTAATATAATAAAAAAAAGTAGCAGAAAGAATAGCTCCCTCTTGTCTTTTTCCTAATCAAGATAGTACCAAAATGTAATTGTAACTAAATATTGTAATCCTCTATGCACTTTTGGAAAGCTTTATCACATAAAGCATGTTACAGATATCCTTCAAAATTTAATTCAAACAATGTATAGCACAATATGACTAGTAAATATTACCATGTTTCTCATGCAACCTGTTTTTTTGTAATTTGTTGTATTGTCAGTCGCTAGTTAAATAACATTCTTTTGACCAATCCACTCAAAGACTTTAACAAATACAGAGCACAAAGTAATAGCATCTCTCTTGATGTCAAAAGCATAAACATACCTCAAAAAAATTACTTCAAGTGGATAGTAAATTAAGAAATTTATTAATGTTCTACTTCTAGTATCTATCAACTATCAGCCATCAAAGTGTATCATATTTAATTCTAACTACATCTGTAAGACTCAACAAGAATCTTACCATCTTCTTTGCAATCCATTCACAAATTAGCTCTCATTATGTGATAAGAAGGTAGCTGATATACAGAACCAACTACAGGTATTTCATCAATTGTTTTCTGAGCATAAATTGAATTCAAAACATTGAAAGGAATACAACTGTCAAAAAACCACATTACAATTGTCAAATCAATTTATATAAAGATATGCTCTTCAAATGTTCTTGCATTTGGTGATGAAAATCATGTGAAAACTTTCTTGCATGAAATTATATTGTCTTTAGCCCTACCTAACCCTGCCTAAATGTTGCTTCATTTTATTCATGCCGCCATATTTATACATAATTTCACAATGTAAGGACCTGAATTGCTTCTTTCCATCTAAACCTTTGCATTCAATGAAAGCATTCCGTGTTGGATCCATTTGCTCACGAACAAAATGAGAAGTAATGATAGGTTGACTTTTAGATGGATTCCTTCTATATATGTTCAAAGAAATGAATCAAATAATTAATCGTTATATATATAAATGAAAAAGTGTCTAGAACAACATTTGTATTCTATATTCTCCAAATCTCTAACCTATTTATATACAAAAACGAAGGTGACATTAATAAAATGAGAAGAAATTTTATGCTAGCCACATGGACTCATAGAAATAAGATGCCACCTCTTCATAATTAGACTACTATATTAGGGTCTGTTTGGGGCAACTACAACTTATTAAAAAGTTGTTGCATGGCAGTTGTGTCAAAAGTTGATGCATAGAAGTTGGTTGTTTAATTGTTTTTTATAGTTGTGTCGCAACTGTGTTGAAGTTGTTTCTGAACAAAAGACTTTTATGCCCTTGTAGTATAGTCTTGTTTAGAACATAATCAATCCCGCTAACATATTTCATACATGAAAGCAAATATTCAATTTGAATGTTACAAAATAAAAATAGACATCTCACAAAACAGATAGTAACACAACAATCAAAATTCAAAAAATGACTATTAAAATAGACCAAGTGAAGTGGGTTTCTACCAATTAAGACCATTTTTTAGACATCTCACAAAACAGATAGTAACACAACAATCAAAATTCAAAAAATGACTATTAAAATAGCAATTATAATATGATAATATTTTTTTAAAATGTGATTGGTTAAGTCACGGGATCATCCATCCTCCAACGAAACTATCCATGTCTAATCACTATTGGCGGTGGAATCCTGAACCGATTTGCCCAACTAAAGAAGTCACGGTTTACTGTTTTTCTCCTTGAACACCTATAAAAATGTCTCTCATAGCTATGTGGTTGTCGCGAAGTAAACAGAAAACATTATAATTCACAGTAATAGTATAATGTTCAAGAGGTACTTGAAGTCCTCGTGCTCATCTTTTCTGAAAGTTTAAACCACAGAATAAACTCTAAGAAGCGGCATTAGTGATAAAAAACATAGAAGAAACACTCAATTTAAGTTTTATGAAACTGTGACTTCTCAGAGAATACAGTATAAATTAATGAATTTATCACCAAGAAGACAGTAGGCCTTATAATAAAGGGGTTTTTGTTGTCTTTAAACCATATAATACAGAGCCCGTATGTGTCACATATGCATATCACCAAAAAAGGTCATCCAGAAAAACCTCAGACAGACTGAAAAAGGAGACGAACTTAGTGGTCTTCATTGAGATTTCACACGTCAAGAAACAATAGCAACATAAAGGTCATCCAGAAGAACCCATGAGGTCGTATGTGTCACATATGCATATCACCAAAAAAAGGTCATCCAGAAGAACCTCAGAAAGACTGAAAAAGGAGACGAACTTAGTGGTCTTCATTGAGATTTCACACGTCAAGAAACAATAGCAACATAAAGGTCATCCAGAAGAACCCATGAGGTTGAATATTTCATCATAGACCTCCAAAATAAAAAATAAAATATGCAATAAAAATTTACATTACATTTACACCCACGGTTGTCTCAACGGCCATCCAAATGGGGAAGAAACATGCAAAAAAACTAAAAATAACATTGAGATTCAAAAATATACATCATTACATAAACCATCAATACAATAAACAATAAATGTTTTCACAATACATTACAAATAAAGTAACAACAAAAAACATACAATTATTTCATTCAACCGTCAATTTGATATTTATAATCCGTTCTCTCAACTCTATCTTCTCCCCTGCAACTTCCCCATCATGGGTGCAAGTTTCAGGCAAAACACTTTAAGCTTGTGATAAAGATTGTCCTAGGGAATATTCATATACTTCAACAATGACATGTAAATGATTTTCATCAACCCTTTTGAAGTCAATATCGTTGCGTGAAAAATGTCGCCGAATATAGTTGTGGAGAGTCATTGTGGCGACCACAATCTGCACTTGTTTAGGAAACGAATAGTTAGGCATATCTTGTAATATGACCTATTCTATCTTTCGAACTCCAAATATTCTTTCAATGACACTGTGTAAGGATGAATGTCTCTAGTTAAACATCTATTTCCTATCCTGAGCGACATTGATAGAACTTTCAAAAACAGGTATGTGGTATTTAGTATCCAAAAGTGGTTTTAAAACCCCTCTTTGTAAGGAGCATCTAGCATCGACCAAATAATATTTAATTATATAAATAAAATAATTAATATTACAATGAAACACTTTGTCATTAGTTGAAATTCAAGCAAACCTGAGAGTGGCTGTGAAAAGTTGTATTTCTAAGTTCTTGTGGCAAATTTGAATATGTGACTGTCTTATGCACTACTTTCGCAATCAATCATAACAAATGTAAAACACATGTTAAAGTCACATAGAGTCATGACATTTTGTGTTGGTGATCTGCATCGCCCAATAAATGTGATCTTTTCATTATCCAAACACGTGCATCCACGTGTATTATGACGATCGCTCCAATACAATTCTAAAGCATTTAACAAGGGTATCTAAATTACAGTGTACATTTGAATTATGGAAAAATGAATAAATAGAATTACCTTAAAATATGGCATGTGTCGCGGGTCTTGTGAAATCTCTATGGGGATCCTTTTGAATGTTGTGTCATCGGGTTTAATAATTTCTGATGAGAAACTGACCAGAGCATTTCGCCCAATTAAAAAAATATATATTGATTGTTTTATATGAGTGTTGAAATTGCTTCATTTATCCTCTTATAGATTCATTTTGGGATAAAATGTAAAAAGTTATTGTTAAAACCTCTCTGAAAGTCATCTTAGTTGAACCGTGAAGTCCATAATTCCTAAGCAGTTCCTCCAATAGATCGATGAATACGGGTTGTGCCATACGAAATATATTGCTAAATTGTATTATGTGTCCTACTAGCAACTCCCCAGCCCACTTATAGTTAATGTATGCAGATGTCATGCAATGAAAGCGAGCAATATATGAGTAGTAGTACTCATACATCAAACACAACGCAGCTGCAATTTTTTTTTTTTGTGTCCTTCTCTGTCCATGTCATTCATTATCTATGCAACTAACACATATAAGAATCATTGAATTAGTTACTATCAGAATATGTTTTAAACAAATAACAATCATAAATAAACTCTGACAAGCAAATTAAAAATTGTACGATCTAACTTTTCTCAAAAGTAAAGAAAATAATATTGCCAAAAATAGAAAACAAGAGCATATCCAAAGTAGCATAGATATTATCCCAATGAAAAACAAATATTAATTGTCCAACTAAAAAAATGGAATTCAAGAGTTTTTGTTGTCATGAAAATAACGTAAATAATTGGCCCTACGGTCAGGAGACATAGTCATGAAAAACTCTCTCCAAGTCGGGTCTTCAAGCAACTTAATGGAGAACAAATACAACGCCCTGTCCTCATAAATTTCTGAAGGTTCTTCTTGAATTCGCATTACTTGTTGAATAGAAGTTGCATGTGACGTGTCAGGGACATTGGTGCATGAAGCAATTGACTATGAAATTTGGCTTCTAATGAAAAACACCACCTTCTTTTTTCTTTTTCTCAATCCTAGGACGCTTAGATTAACTAGTAAATTCAACTTCATTGAGGTTAGAGATGAAGGCTTCATTGGAACAAGAAGTTAGTTCAGCATCCACATACCCAATTATGCCAGCAAACCCTCTTGCTAGGGGTCCATACATGATCGTCTATGAAAACGACTTCATCAAACATACGATTCAACTTTTCTTTAAGCTCAGGGATACCATTGTACTTAAACTTTTAGTATTTGAAACGACATAAAAATTAATGAATTATTCATATGTTAATGTAAGTGAATAAATAAATAATTGGTAAGGGACTTCACGTTTCTTAAATTCTCATCTCTAATCTCTCGACTCGTCATTCTTCTGAAGCATCAATGATTCGTTTTATCGAGACCCAACCCAAATCTGTGGATCCACGTTTCAACTCTTTTTATATATTTCAGTTCTTCTTTAACTTGTCTCATTTATTTTTCAATTGCATCATATCATATTCCTCTTTTATGCGATCCCTAAACTTTTTTGTTATATTTTGTCAGTCCTCTTTATTAAAATAGGCTATTGGTTTATTTCCTAACTCAGCCTCTTTAAGACAGAGATCACAAAATATTATTTTGACATCATTATCCCATATGACAATCAAACAAGTTTCTTTGACTTTTACCGTGACGATACTAGCATGGAAAAGAACCAAGCAATATAAATGTATAGTAGAGGAAAAATAAAGTGTCATTTAAAATACCATACCTCAAAAAACCAACTGAAAAGAAACATCACAACAAACCACGAAAACCAACATCACCACTAACAGCACCACCCCCAGCATCAACACAGACCACCAACAGCACCACTACCAGGTCACTGAAAAACCACCTCAGCATCTACGCACACCACCAAGAGCACCACCTGTATTACCACGAACACTAACATCACCACTAACAACACCACCCCAGCATCAACACACACCACCAACAACACCACTCTCAGCATCAACACGCACCACCATGGCGCAACATCACCACCAACAGTACGCAACACTGTGATACAAAAAAAATATCACCCAAAACACTACTACAAACATCACCAACACAGCATATCCTTTCTCCATCAAAGAGGGCAAACCACCCAAAAGACCAACCAACAAGTAGAGCAGCAAGGTTGTTCCAATTGAACCAACAAAATGAAGGGACGATTACATACAAAACACCCAAAACATTGTATTACAAATCAGGCACCCTCTTTCATCCATCTTTCAAATTCTCACTCAAATATCAAAAGTCATGATAAAAACCCAACCAATATTTTACATTTTTATCAAATTCCCGTCTGACGATCATGGCACGCATAAATGCATCTAATTCATAGTTCAAAAAATCATCTATGGGAATTGATTTGTAAATAGCAAAGCTTCTTGTGTTCTATATGTTTATCTCAAAAATGAAATAGTGGGGAGAGCCCAACTAAGCAAGCCACCCTAATTATCATGAAAGAGAAAATGAAATTATGTATGGAATTGATTTGTAAACAGTGCACAATTGTTGTAATTATCCAAAAAAAAATTCTTCCGAGCAGAAGCCAAAAAATCACACGAAAGTCGCACTGTCCACAACAAAAAAATGAAAAACAACAAAAAACCAAATCGCAAGGAGAAAGCCACAAATGGCAAATCTTCAAACCATAAGGTAATTTCAACACCAATAGTGTAGGTTAGAGATTACCATTAGGAGAATGCCACCGAAATCAAGTATTCGGAGAAAAGGTAGGAAGGTATGAGAAGAGGAATACCGCCAGAACCCGCAAAACACAATTGGGGGGAGAGGAAGAGCTAGGGTAGACCCAAGCAAGGGGTCGAAGCGCAATAGATAGGAGAGGAGGAGAAGCTGGGGCAGAGGGTAGAAGGCAACATAGGTGTTATCACGCGAACAAAATGCAGCCACGGTTTACTCAAATAAGCTGAAAAGCCACCACAGTATTTTTCCAAATACCAGCTTCTCCCGATGTTTTCCCGCCGCGCCGCAACTAAAAAGCTGCCCCAAACGAAACCTTAGTTTTGCATGGTAAGGAGTAAGAACCTTACATCATCAATAGAAAGTAAAACTTGTGGCATATCAACTTCAGACCTACTGGGAAATAAATAAAGTTCGCTCCAAGGACTTGATGTGAGATTAAAAAACCTTTTTCCCTTCAAGTTTATTTCTCTTTCATTATTATCATCGATCCATAATTTAGTTTTGAAGATGACAAATCTAACTATAATTGCCGGAATTTTTGAATAAATCTTTTAAAGAGAATATATAGTTATTATAAATTCGTATTTATGGATAGATTACACAAATGATAAACTTGAGGACCTTCTTTCTAAAATGTTTGCTTGGATAACCAAGCCAAAAGGAAGATTAATTAAGCTGGAAGATGGTAGAAATCTTGGCTTATGAATAAGTTGAAAAGCAATTAGACTACCCTCCATAAAAGAGCTATGCCATCAGAAAGACAAATAATTTGAGCTTAATGAAGTCACCTTCATTTTTTTTTTATAATATAAGTTATATAACATAAGCAAAACAATGTAATTTCGAATAAAAACATGCATCCAAAATAATACTTAAATAATCTGAAAAGACATTCTCCACACCTATCATAAATGAATCTCTCATTTCAACATTCTCACTAGTCCCAAACAAACATCTCACGCTCGGGCTATTTGGTAGCCGGTTTTAAATAAGAATGTTTAGGCGTCAGATGGATAGACACATGAGATTTGCGTGGTATCCTGGTATGTGTCTAAATCAGCGAATGCCCTCATAAGTTTATATTTGTCTATTGGGTTTAGAGAGGACAATTATGTTGGGATTTTTTTTTTTTTTTTTTTTTTTATATTGCTTATATTGAAACTGAACATCTTTTCTTCTCTATTTTCCCAAATAAATTAAGTTAATTTTAAGCCTTAATGCAAAAATTATCCGATATACTGTAATCAATAAAAGTAGGCAAATCCACTGCAGGGAATACTGAAAAAAAAATTTAATCCAAGCATTTCAAAATCTGGGTTAACACTAATTCATAAGGATAATAAAACTTGGGTTAACATTGATGCAAAAATCAATTCTAATTAGAATACTGGGTTTAGAGGATTTGCTAGGCTCATTCAGAAGCTAAAATGCGCAAATAGGGGGAGAAAGACGAGTCTTACCTTCCTCGATGTTCTCTTTTAGGAGCGGACCGGAAGGAGGAGAAGGAGGCATCTGTCGCGGGGTGGGCTTCAACGCCGGAAGCGTCGATGTGATCGGCCGGCGAACGCTGGAATTCTGCTGGCTAATGGACGACCAACAATGAGCGATAGAGTGGTGATCGAAGAGTGACAGTAGCGACTGAAAGAAATGGGATCGTGGGGAAGCAATGAGGGAAGATTTGGCTTTGTAGGTATACGTTCCACTGTTATCAAAATTGGGATGTACAGAGATTGAATTCCAGATTAAATCGCAGCCCTTGGACGGCTGGAATTAGAATCGAGTGGTTCTCCTTAACCCAGAATGGGTTTCTAATTTTTTGGTCAAACAAGCGGGTCGGCAGGTTCAACAATCAAATTATGAAAATTTTGTTAACGGTTAATCACAGTTTTTAATTATGACATATCAGCTACATTCTACGTGATTAATTATTATCGTGGCCACCAATTACGATGTATTTAACTAATTATGGTTTGTGTGGTCAATTACTACTGTAATTTTTCACTATGAGTTCTCTCGTCAATTACGATTTCGGTAGTTATCAACTATGACATATGCGGTTATTTACTACTACAGTTTTCTATTGTGGCATCTATGGCATATGTATCTAATTGACGTTCTTGTATATATCAATTATTGTCTGTGTGTTTAATTACTGTTGTAGCTTTTGAGTATAGTCTATGCTGCAAATTAACACTATCATAACAACTTACTACGACTTTTGTGACTAAATATTGTCATTATGACCAAGAATCACATTTATTGTAGTTCAATTATAGTTATTATAGCTAAACTATTATTGTACATATATAGTTATCAATATTATAATTACATCTTCTCTAATTCAAGAAAAGATTGGACTCTTGTTCTTATAATCGTATAGTGAATTAGTTTGATTGGGTCATAGTTTTTTTCCTTTTTAGGGATTTTTGACATAAAAAATCTTAGTTTCTACTCTAGCTATTTTCCACTTATTTGTGTGTGTGTTGTATACTCGTGCAACATTGAGACTTTAAATTATCACTCTATCATTGTAAATCTTCTGACATATAATAGTTTGACACCTTCTGCAAAGAATGAAATCACTTAATTTTTTCAATTGCTAACAAATGCAATACGCAAGCTTCTCATTTTCCCGTCATTTTAGTACATAATCTTGAAGGTCAAGAAGTCAACCCTTAATTATGTTTTTCAATAATACGCATCACCTTACTGACAAACTGCCCTCATTCACACCTCTTTAAGGTCTTCTATGAAAAAAAATAGAGTCTCTAAATGATATCGCCCGACTTTTCTGTGATGCTCAATAACCAACGGTTGTGAATACTAGAGTGACACAACTACCTCAAAATCAATTGATTAGAGGTACATAGTTAGCACTCCCTCAACAAACTGAAGTTTCTCATCATAAAGCTGAATGCCTTGACTTTGCTAGCTCTACACAACCATCTCATGTGCCAAGCATGGTAGCAAACCTCCAGTACATGTGAAGAACTTAACTCAAACTTTTGTAATATGTGATGAGTTATGATGACTAATACAAGAAAGAATGAATGAAAATCATTTCTCTGCTCGACTTAATTCTCAAGTCCTCTTTGTTGACGGAGACCACCCTTGAACACCCTATTTTAACAGGGTTAAGCTTCTAAGCATTGATTAATATGATGAAAATTTATGAACACGATTATATTGAAAACATTATACAATGATCTTTTGCACACTCTTTTGACAAGTTCCTTTTTTTATTGTTAAGATCCAAGCATTTGCTTGGTTTTATTTACTCCTATAGGGAATAATTCATATCTTTTTTGAGCCTATTAAACTATTTATAGAGTAATCATCACAAATCGAAGGATTATCAATGATTATAGTTCTCTTTTTAGGATTCGTCAAAGAAAGGGAGAAACACTGAAAGATTAATTTTGTTGTATACTCCAATACTTGATGTCAACTTTCATTACAGTCTCGAAAGGTCATTTACATCAATGTCTTATGCAATGTTATGGTGGGTAATCCTTTTGCATTTTATAAAGTCTATGAGAATCGACTCTAGGCTAAGTGGCTAGTTTTCATTAGAACCTCAAGTAGAAGTTCATGTCAATATTTAAACATAACAATAAGATCAACCACTGAGCATGGATGTCTGGCACAAAAGTGCTCTCTCAACGCCCCCACATCATGTTATTAAGAAAAAGCTTTGATTAATAGTTTATGATAGGTTAAACATTCTTTATAAATTTCATTTCAATTTTATTCATAATAGGTTAACACCTTTGAACACATTTGACAAAATAACCTAGAATGGGTTTAACATCCTTACTGGATTTCATTTGACTTTATCCATAATATTTTAATGTCAACGAGCAACTCTGACAAAATAACCTGAGACGACTCTAAAATTTTTAATGGATTTCCTACGAACTCTTCCAAAATATGTTATAATTGCAAGTAGATGTTTTGACTAACAACCTCGGGTATATCAAATAGCTTTGATAGATTATTCATATAAATGACCTCAAATTGGTCAAACATCCTTGGTGGGTTATTCAACTACATGGTCTCAAACTGGTTGAACATCCTTGATGGTTTATTCATATAAATGATATAAATTTGGCCGAACATCCTTGATAAATTATTCATATGTGTAACCTCAATTGAGTTGAATATTCTTTGTATATTATTTATATAAATGACCTCACATCGATTGAATATCCCTGGTGGATCACACATAGATTCTCAACTAAAAATAGTCTCAGTTTAATACAGTCATATGATTAGAGCCTACATTAATTTTAATGCTTAAAATTATAAATTAACTAAATTTCAAATCTAGTATGTTGGGTGATGGAGGGCCATTGCCTCCATCACCAACCACTACCATCATCATCAGATCATCTTTTGACTATCGTTATGTCAAATTACTGATGATCGACAATCATCATTATTGTAGTACACTATCATTTTTGATGAATCATCATCTTATAGTTTTTGTTATGTGGATCACAAATAAACCCCATTGGTTGGGTGTATCTTCAATATCGTTAGATCATCATCTTCAGGTTGTCACTGTGTTAAATCAGCATCACAAGATTGTTCTAGATGGTGGAATGTCATCACCCAACTATTATCATTCTCAGGTCATTGTCTGCTATGACGTAGAGTGAAGCAATGAATTCATAGTGATTATAGTGCATTCGATCGACCAAATGGACATGATTTTGAGGCGGGGATGTCTCATAAAATAGATGTAAGGTTGCATTACTCCCATCTTCTTTCATTGCTCAATGACGACCAACTTTTACTACTTCGAGATGACCAACACTTGATGCTTCAGGGAGAACTTCAATTGCCAGAACATGTTGATCTCCCTTAAATGAGTTGCACAATCAATCGTATCTAGAATCATCTACATATGATGACTAATCAATATTTGCGCGACCCTCATACTATGAAGGACCATCGATATATGAGGGAGCATCATATGACTTTTACTGGATAAATTCTATTAGCGGAGATTTAGATTTAAATTTTCAGATCATGCTCATGTTTGTATCGACCTAAATTTTAATACATGCCTGATTTATACACCACAAATTTTTATGAATGAATAAGACTACTACATTCCTCATTAGGTTATGAACGATGCAACCAAAGATAAGGATGTTGACATAGAATTTTAAGAATATCAGTTGCGATATCAACTACCGTTTCAATGTACACATGGATTACACTATTCCATCCCAGTGTATAATATGTAGTGCTTTTGTACACGATGTTATGAACATATTTTAATGTACAATAAATATTATGAATTTGGTTTATTCTTAGTAAATTTATTTTTCACATATATATTTTGCTCACAGGATTTATTAACTAGTATATTACACATTCTACTTAGTTATAATATTATAATGACATAGATATAACAAAAAAAATAATAGGCTAATAATTAAGGCATCATAAACTAAAAAAAGTAATACGTTGAATGTAATTAATAATAATAATTATTTGATAAAACTGTTTAAAAATAATATGTGAATTAAGTATAATAAAATATAAATATATTAATAAATTAATTATGATAATATTTTATATAAACTATCTTGGTGGGGTCTTTAATTTATTTATTTTTTAAATTTTTCTCCGTGCTATTTATCCCCAAATAAAACTATGCGTGAGACGGCTTTTCATAATTTAGGCGATCAGAAAATGTCCATTTTATTTTAGCAGGAGACGAGTTTCCGGTTCTCGACAGCCGAGTTCGCCGTGCGGTGTTATGGCGGAAGGTGAGAAGGGAACTGTGATCCATTTGAACTCTCTCTTCACTTCTGATGCAGCGGAGAAGGCGGCGCGGCGGGTAGAGGACGCGATAGCCGACCGCCAGAGAGAGCTCTGTCGCCTCCGCGGCTTCAACAACTCGGTGCTCATCCAACATGTCCAGAAGCTCCCCGAAGAGCTATCCCACCACATCATGGCATATTACTTCTCACATTCACTACTTGCTCTCCGATTCTCTTCCTTTTCCACTCTCACATCTTTTTTGTTGTTTGATTCACGCCCAGGTGCCTTTCGGTGGCGCTGCCTTCTTTCCTGGTCGTTTGATCCACACCAACGAGTTCTTGGTATGATCATGTCAGAAATTGGTGATTACCCAATAATGCTTGTTGTTATGCTATGCATTTGGGGATTTCTCATTTGTTTAGGTATTATTGGGCGAGGGTTACCATGCGGAGAGGACAGCGAAGCAGACGATGGAGATTCTTCAGCGGAGGGGAAGGTCTCTGGAGGCGCAACTTGAGTCGTTGAATAGAATAATTAAGGATCTTGAGGTCGAGGCAAAGTTTTTTGATTCAACAGCTGCTGAAGTTGCTGTACGTAATTTTGTTCGTTCATTGGCTCGATTCCTCTGTGGACTGTGGGTTTTACTTTTGGGCATTTACTTGTGGAATGTTGGTTTTATTTTCAGGCATTTACATGAATGAATCACAAGGCTCGGTTCCTCTGTATTTACCATTTTATTTCTTGTTTGCTTCGGTGTGCATGTGCCTTGTGTTTCATTTCCCCACCGCTGGAAATACCTAAAATTACGTTGTTTAAAGTTGCTACATGAAGCTTTGACTCTAATTCATGCATGTCTTAATCTTTAAATACTACTTTTAGCGGAATTCTTGTTTTTGTTCCTTTTCTTATTCTGTTACATTTTCTATCTACTTGTCTTAATGTGCATCTTTTGCATTTTTTTTACACGACCCATTTACTTAAATTTATTTTACATTGCTTTGTCTTCAATAAGTATTGAATCCAACATCTCTTTGGTATATGCATTTCTTGTTCTATTTTTAATCTAAGTTGTTGAACTGATGAAAATGCGATATTCTTGAACATTATCTTTTATTTTTTGATGCATTCTATTTTAGATGAGATCTTCAAAATTGACCTCAATGTCCCTTTTTACTTTTTTTTTTCATCCATATATGTATGACGGCTAAGATGTCTTATGTTATTGTAGAAAGTTTACTTGTTATTTATCAACATGAATTTATGTTAAATTTGATTAATTAGAATTATTATTATTTTTTTCTATGTGCAGGAAGGTTTAGTGGAAATAAGAGAAGACTATATTGAGGAAAATATTCAGGAAACTCAAAGTAAGGAGCCTGAAAGTAAGTTTTGGTATTAGATTTGATTTTTACATTTGACTTTTAATAGCTTTTTTCTGTTTTGAGAAAACTTTTGATTTGATTTATGCTATTTGAAGGTGCTTTCTTTTGTTTATCTCTATTGGAGCGTTATGTCTTAGATTTTTTTTCAAGTGATGTATCTGTAACTAGATAGGATGGAGGAGGTGATCTCTCATGGATATTCGGAAGCCTCATTTGACATCCAACTAGCAGCTAATTGTTGTTTGCAGTAGGAAAAATGATTTTATCAGTTCCAGTTCGCTGTCCTGCCATTATCCACGTTGTAATTTCAGCCGAAACCCCACTTCAACATTCTTGTGGTTTTGCTTGTTGTTTTTAGTTGAGGCAACCACCGAGCATCGTCTACCCCCTTCAAATATCACCGATTGCCCAAAATTTTGATCCCCTAACTATTTTCATCTACCTAGTCCCCGCCAGGCCCGCTTCCATAATACCTTACAGGAGCCCTAGATCAGTGTCATTTGGTATCAGACCCGACAAACCCTAGATCCTTATGATTTTGTCTTCTTTATCCCATACCAAAATTCTAAATAACCTAACCTATGATCCCCACACACAAAAAAAAAATCCTCAAATCATTCCTACTGGATTTCTCAGCTCCAACTCTAAAAAATTTCAAAATGTAATTTTCCATCGTAAAAACTTTCATCCTGTCACCTACTCCAAAAACTTAAACACTTGGCCAACCCTTTTGATTTGTAATCTTACATCCTTTGAAACCTAATCGGGGGAAAATAATGCCATACTTCCTAAGAGAAATCCGCAAAAGGTCGTCTAGGAGCTTACTATAGAGGTCATGCAAACAACAATCCACCAATTGAAATAGTTTTGTCACCTATGAGAGGAGAAAATTTGATAAGGTCATCCATAATCACAATGACTACTCTTTATATCTAGAGGAGGAAGTAAATGACGAAGACCACTTCCTCATTTTGAAATTGATTATAAGAGGAGAAGCCATGATCTCAGAATAAAGGTGAATAACTGGATTTCAAAAGTGACATGGTTCTAGATGAGTTTATTGAGCGACTTCAAACACTGGATCAAACTTTTGAGTATAAGGATATTCCTTGGGACAAGAGAGTTAAATCGATTGCCATCAAGCTTAAAAAAAGCTTCATTATGGTGGGAGAACATGAAATATATTTGACAGCGGGAAGAGAAGGGTAAAATTTTTACCTTGTTTAAGAGGAAATGAGTGATGCATTACAAATTTCTCCCATAATATTACTGACAAAATATATTTATAAGACTCCATAACTTGTGCCAGAGAGATCTTTTAGTGGAGGAATACACAATTGAGTTTGAGCAACTTATGTTGAAGTGTGGGCGAGTGGAGTTCAATGAGAATACCATAACTCGATACCTGAGGGGATTGAGATCATCTATTAACAATGTGGTACAATTGCAACTTTATAGGGCATTACAAGATGCCCAGACCCTAACCCTAAAGGTGGAGAGATGCCCACCCAAGCCGATCTAGCCAAAGGAGGAACCCGCACGAAGTGGAGAGAAGATGGAAACTGCTTATACTCCCAAATTCATCCCCGTCGGTAAAGCTTCAAGTGTCATAGTTTTGGCCACATGACGTCTTGTTGCCCAAATAGGAGCGGGACCTCTTTCACCAAGCTGTGAATATTTGAAGAAATGGATAGTGGCGTGGGAGAGAATGAAGCCTTCAGGGAGGAGTCTCAATTTTCAGTCGACATAGAAGAGTTGTCAGTGAATCAATCTGAGCCCTTGAAAGAGATTCTAGTTAGATTAATATTAGTTGTTCTGGAAGGTAGTGAGTTTGAGGTGATGGATGTTCATGCAGAGTTTGAGGATGTGGTGTCACAAACTACTCTTTTGTAGGCATTAAAAACAACATTAGCAAGACTGGTATTGGTTGTCCAAAAGAGTCATTAGTTTGAGAAGCCAATACTAGACACACGACAATCCCAAATAAGAGAATTTTATGATTTTCAGATATATAATCGATCTCCTGAGTTGTCATTGCTGAGGAAGGTCCAATATATCAGCGATGAGAAGCTTTTGAGCTATCTATGTAAGATTAAATGGAGTAATTTGAGTATTAAATTCAATTCAACAATGCATCCACCTATAGATAATCAGACAGGAGGGATGAATCACAACGTTGGAAATCGCCTTAGGAGTTTTATGAGAATTAACATTCTACAGTGTGATCTAGGTCATTCCAGAGAAGAAGAAGAGACCTCTCTTGAGTAGTTATCATTGAGAGTTGCCCCGCCTACCAAAGATCTCATCGTACAGTTGATTTCGCCTGACTTGTTAATTAGATGAAATCGTCCGAGTACGAGAAGTGGGAGAAACATATTACAAGTTTAATAACTCGAGATTTGGTTCACTGGAATACCCGTCTATGTATAGTTCCAATTCAGGTTGTGCAAAAAAAGATTGGTTATTTATTCTATTAAGACAAAATTTGGAATGATGTATGCGTTTCAGAGTTATCTTGGGTGGATGTGAGCATAGATATTGGAGCGTGATTGCCTCAGACACAACAAGGCAATGGCGGGTCTTTCCTAGTCGGGGAGAATGATGCTGGAGCGCAATCGTAAAATCATGAGAAGGGGCATCTGCTATCCCATTGCAAGGTTGCCGCAATCCCAACATAGGATTTTCTCAATCTTGGCAGCCGCCCAGGACTTTCCTTTTTCATCTTTTTTTGTCCTTCCTTTTGGTTTATTTCCTATTTTTCTTATTATTAATTAGGGTTTAACTTTAGAAACTATTTATATGTTGTTATTTTCTGGTTTGAGAAGACTTTTGATTTGGTTATTTAGAGATATTTTCTTCTGGTTATCTTTGTTGGAGCGCTCTATCCTTAGAATTATTTCAGGCGGTGTGTCTTTGACCTGATAGGATCAAGATAGTGATCTCTCCTGGACTCTTAGATGCCTCCTTTGTCATCCAACTCGAAGTCAACTATTGCAAGAAAACTGCTTTTATCAGTTCCATCTCTCAATCTCGCCACTATGCACCACAATTTCAACCACCATCATCCTCGACATCCGTGACACATTGTATCATGGTTTTCCTTGCTGTTTTAAGTCGCGACAACCACCAAACATCGTCTATCGCCCTCAAAATATCACAAATCAAACAAAATTTCATCCTTTAACTATTCCTCTACCTTTTCCACGTCAGAGCCACTTACCAAACACATTCTAGTAGTCCTAGATCAGTGTCGCATCGTTTTGCACCTTATTTGTACATGAAATGCACATTATCTATGTCTTATGCTAGATTTAGAGGAAAATGTTGAAATAAATAGCTCGATCCTTGTTGTTTTAACAATCAAAACAATTAATGCTAAATCTTGCCCGTCATTAAAGCTTGGAATAATCATCCATCAACTGCAATCCATCAACTGCAATTGAATCTGATTAAGGTATGAGTGTAATTTGTGATTATGTTTCATGAAAAATAAATTTCATTGTGGCTATTTTACATATCTCTTGTGTTGAGCTCAACCAAATTGTGTTGCACTACTTTTGATGTTCTGTTGTTTTTAAGGACATGTTGTTATGGTGAGACTTGAGAGAGGGGAGAGAGGGAGAGGGAGAGGGAGAGGGAGAGGTAAGGGGGAGGGGGGGAGAGAGAGAGAGAGAGAGAGAGAGAGTTGAGAGCACAGCTCAAGCTTAAGCATTTTTTCTTAAAACAAATTTATTTAACTGATTTGAGGTGCTAGCTTCGTGTGTGCGAAATACACGTACATAATATTGGGGTTGTTATTGATGAGATTGTACAACCATTTGTTCGTGATTTTTTTTATATTTGAATCTAATACATGATGTCAATACATAAACATTATTTCATCAACGTGAACTTGTGATTCCCAACTTTATTTGTCTTTTTATTTAAACTGGTTAGATTAAGATCTACATATATCACTTTGGATATTTATTTTATAAAGAAACTTGTTAACATGTGTTAGTTTTGTTGGCTACATTATTCAGTAGACTTAATTCGTGTAAAGTAATGCTTGTCAATTTTGTCGATTTTATTGGGCCACAAATTTTGAGCATAATAAAATATGACATAGAGTATATAAATCAACTTTGAACCAAAAGTATATAAATCAATTTTGAACCGATCATACAAAAATTATTTTGTTTTCTTCTTATCAGGTTTAGTGTGATTGAACTGTCCCCCAAAAAATAATATCCCTAACCAGAATTATTACAACAACAACAATAATAAGCCTTTATCTTATTAAGCGGGGTCAGCTTCATGAATTCTTGTCCTACATTGTGTTATATTGAGTGTCAAATTTTCATTTAATTCTAATAGATTAAGATAATTATTTCTTCAATATGCCCAAGTCTTTTTACAAGTCTTTTTAGGTCTATTTAGGTCTACCTCTATCTTTCTTAACATAAGACGAATCTAAAACTTCTCCTAATCGGATCATCAGATGACTTACATTTAATGTGGCCAAATCATCTAAGATGATTCATTCTAATCTTGTCTGCCACTGGAGCTACACCAACCCTTTCACGGATCGATTCGTTTCGCATTTTGTCTCTAATTGTCATGCCACTAATCCACCTAAGCATTCTCATCTGAGCAACACTTAATTTTTTTTATACTTCTCTTATAAAGATCAACATTTTGTGCCATAAAGCATTGGAGGTCTCACCACCATCTTATGAAATTTTTTTTCAAGTCAAGCGGTATTTTTCTATCACACATTTTAATGATTTGATCACCCATAATTACAACTCTACCACTATAGCTACTACTGCTAAAATTACATTTCATGTATTTAGTTTAAGATCTACTCATATGAAGGTCTTTAGACTACAATGTAAACCTCCATAATTCAAGTTTATTCTGAACACTTTCTATAGTCTTATCCACAAGAAGGATATCATCAACCAAAAACATACACCAAGGTACAATCTCCTGTAAATCTTCAGTAAGAGCATCCATAACCAAAGCAAAAAGATATGGGCTTAAAGTCATTCCCTGATGCAATCCACTTGAATCCCTAATGTAAAACAACTGAAATATGAAAGTACTTGGTCAATTTTACTTCGGTTGGAAAACAAGTAATAGCTCTAGTATACATATCTTTAATGACTTGATATAATCAACACCTTTCTTTTCTAGAACTCTCCAAAGAACTTCTATTTGAACAATATCATAACTTTTTCTAAAACAATAATCTTCTTTACTCTCGCTTACTTCTCCATCAAATCTCTCAATAAATGCATAGCTTCCATGGTAAACTTGCCCGACATAAATCCAAACTGATTATGAGAAATCTTTGTATCACGTCTTAACTATGTTCAGTTACCCTCTTCCATAATTTTAAAGTATAGCAAATTAACTTAATTCTTTTATAATTTACACACTCTTTTGCATTTCTTTTATTCTTAAAATTGATGACCAAAGTACTCTTCCTCTACTCCTCAGGCATCATTTTAGTTTATGAAGTAATATTAAAGAGTTTAATAAATCAAGAAACTCCAAATCTCCTTAGTATTTTCACACTTCAATAAGGATATCATCGGTTCCTACTGATTTTCCATCATTAGTTGTCTTGAAAGCATATTAATTGGCTTTTTACTAATTTGATGATAAAAATAAAATATTTTATTATTATTAACGATATTAAGATTTTTAAGGTCGATCGTATTTTCATAAATTTCATTGAAAATTTTATCAAAATGGCTCATCATCTATGTTGAATATTTTCTTCTAAGTATATCACTTTTGATTTTCATCTTTAATACACTTTATTTGAATTGAATATTTAATTTTCCTTTTTTTTGTTTGACTAATTTATACATATGTTTTTCACTCTATTTTGTATATAATCTATTATAAAAATGACTAAAAGTAGAATTCTTAGCGTCATAAATTATTATCTTAGACTTCCTACGTGCATTTTATATTTTCTCTATTCTCCAAGATTTTACATTTAAATCAATTTTTATAACACAATTTCTTATATTTTATATTTTCTTGCACATTATTATTCCATCACTAACTATTTTTCTTCATAAAAGCTTCTCTTTTTGATTCTCCACATGCATCTTTTGCCACTTGTTTAATAGTATTGTTACTTTATCTCACATAGAATTAACTTCTTCATGAATATCCCAAATCTTGAAATTTTGAACTTTAGACATAAAAATAATTTTAATTGTTTTTTAAGGGGCCCATCTAATTTTATGATATTGTTTGATTGCATTATTATTTCACTGAATTCACATGTCTTGTGAATAGCAAAGTCAACAAAGTCTTGTTTGGAATTGATGTCCAGGAAAAGCCTTACCTTAATGTATCTCTATTCAATAACATGTTTGATTTTTGGGGCATTTACCTACATAAAATACAATTTTTGGGGCATTTACATACATATCATATGATTTTTATGTATTTACATACTTAGACATTCATATTTACATGCATGCCACATAAATCATTTACTTCAAAAATACCACCATCACTACCTTTTTGAAAGTAAAAATACACAATTTCATTCATAGGTTTATGATACCAAGGTGTCTTAAGTATAAATATCAAACTTCTGGTGCTAGTTATGTAAATGCATAGGAATTGTGTGGTATGTACATAAATTTCCCTTGATTTTCTTAAGAACACCCGCCACATTTCAGAAAATTGTTTAGAAAATGGAATTAAGTTGAAACAATGAAGTTCATAAAAGGTTTTTCGATTAATTCATGAACATCTTTTGTGATTATATTTTGATGCGTTGCAATCCTTTTTTCATCCAAAGACGGAAACTAACTAAACCGTTAACACTGCTTTCACGCATATTTTCTATACAAGTTCTAAACCATTGCAAACTAGGTTTAAGTTTGGTTTGCTTTTTGCAGAAGTTGTGTTGAATGTTAGATTTGTAATTTTTATCTTGTGTTTTGCATCAATAAAATGCTGGATAATTTGGGTGCTAGATCATTTTGAAAACAGCTTGTTCATGTGAAACTCCAATAAAAATCTAAAATTTGAATATTGTGGAATTCTATTCCTGTTACGTGGCCCAGACCACCGGCCATATGGGCCCCAAGTTCAATTTATGGAAGCAATTGGAGGGAATTTTCTATTTAAGCTTTATTCTTTTTTATTCATTTCTTATTATGTTGTATGCTTTCCTTTTTTTGTTTACTTTGTATTTGGCAAGTTGTAATAGTGTTAATTATATTTACTCTAGTCGTTTCACACATAATAAGAGGAAATGTTGTAGTTTGATTATGAGGGAGTAAGAGAATATTCTCTCCACCTTTCTTTGTATAAGAGCCTTGCATGGCTGATCTCTTCCGCTTCTTAGTTCGGCATTGTTTTCCGCACCCCTCGTCTTCTTCTTCAGAATCTACTTCATTTGCGTTGTTTGGCTCTCATCATCTTTGATGTTCAACTTTGTATGAGTCGTGCGGCTTTGTCTGACTACACCACTCCTTTGCTTTATCTAAATTGACATCATCTACGTCGTTTGGTTCGCGTCATCTGTGACGTTGGTCTCTATCTGAATTTTGCGGCTTCTGTTTGAACAAGGAAACAAACTCTTGCTTTTATTTAGCCACCAGAGTCCCTCTAACAGCCATTTAACTACCAGAATCCTCTCTGTAGCAGTTAAAATCTCTTCAGCCGGCTTGCTGGCTCTCTCCTTTGCTTCTTGCTGGCACCACCTCCTTTCAAGCAACGACCTTATTTACTTGTGCATCAAACAATAGCCTTATTCCTAAATGTGCATAAGGTTTATGACAAAGTATGAACTAAAAACGTCTAGCCCTACTCCGAAGGTTAATTTTGAATGATAGACCAGGAGTTTTGTCCAAACAACCTCTGAACTCTCTCAACCTTTATCGCAAATCATAAACTCAATGACCATAACTTTTTTAATGGTTCCAATCTGTGTTTATGTACATTTGTGGAAAATGAAAAGAACATCTCACGGGAGATGAAACAGTTCATGAGTTCACTGATTCTAAACCTCGCTAACGGAAGATCTAGTATCATATGTTCATGTCTTAGTTGATCAATATATGAACATAAAAGTTGGAGAAAATTTCTTGCTTTATAGGACATTGCAGGAGATTTGAGAAGCAGCTCATGAGACTTATTCTAATACCGAAAACACTGCAAGATTGTTTGAGATTGAGATAAAACTGCATGAGCTTCGACAAGAATAGTTGAGTATTACTCAATACTTCAACACTATCAAGGTACAAGTTATGATTAGATATGTATGAAAGTGCCTGCAAGATACTACAATGTATAAAATAATAGTGGAGTATAATATGATAATTAAGTTCTTATTGGGTATAAATACAAACTTAGATCTGGTCAGAGTGAGTCATGGGGATGAAGACTCTTTCTACCACTAGGGAGGCCTTTGCTGAAGTTAGGAGAGAAGAAAGCAGGAAGATGTTCATGATGACAGAAAGTATGGGCTCATCTAGCACCAAAAGCTCAACTTTGTACACTTAACTCCTCCCATGATTCAAAACCAAAGCAGAATTGTCTCTTGTGTGAATATTTTAAGAAACTTGGTCACACAAATGACAAGTGCTCAAAATTACTTGGAAAACTCGTAGATTAGAAATCGGACAAGGTAGGAAGGACCAAGACAGCAAGACCAATGCTGCTACCTCTTCTGAAGGGTTGGCCTACCTTAGTCCCTTCACTAAGGAACAACTGGAGTAGCACGATTGAGCAGCTTACCAATTTGACGATACACCAAGTTATGATATCCTTTATGTTGCTAATTGATTTCAATACTGGATAATAGATTCAGATGCTTTCGATCATATGATTGGAGACATTCATGTTCTTACCAACTACCAAGAAATCACCACCTCCATATTTTTTAGACTCTCTAACGGGTCTTACTTCAGGATTGTTGGGAAATGAGAAGTGAAAGTCTCCAAAGATATTTAGTTTTCTTTTGTGTTATATGTTCCCCAAATAGATTGCAACTTACTTTTAATTTGCAAGCTTACTCATGACTTGAAATATGTTACTAAATTTTATTCTAACCCTTGTGAATTTTAGGTGTTGGATTTCGGGGAATGTGATTGACAAGTGCTGAATTGTATCGAAGTCTATACCTGCTCAATGAGAGCTATTCTTTTAATACACGAGTGTCTTCTCCACCATCAGTCTGTATATGTTGAAAGTCAAGTTTTATTATGATATTATCGTCCGGGTCATCTCAATTTTTATTATGTTGTAAAGTTGTAATCCCATTTGTTTATTAATAAAAAGTCAAAGTTTTATCAGTATGAAACCAGCTAATTGGTTAAGCATACTCAACATGTATATTCTCTGTCTCAGTACAAATTTTTGCATCCTTTTTTTATCATCCAAAATGACATTTAGAGACAATCAAAAGTGAAAACCATCAATGAAGCCAGATGTTGTCTTCTTCATTGATGGTCACACTAGAACTAGTTGGATATTCCTCATGAAGGAAAAATTTGGAACTACACAAATCTTTAAATCCTTTTTTTGACATAATTTACACTTAGATCCAATGCAGAATTCAAACCTTCAAAATTGATAATGCAAATGAATACTTTGACTACATCCTTGGATCTTATCTTGCAAAGAATAGTATCATCCATGTTAGTTTTTGCGTTGAGACACCACAATAAAGCATGATAGATAGATGAGTGGAATAATATATATCTCATCCAGTTATCTAGGTCTATAATACTTTTTCACAATGTTCAAGAAATTTTCTGGTGAGATGTAGTGCTTACAACCACCTACCTTATTAATAGAATGTTAAGCATGATAATTGGTTATAAAACCTTTCTCCATGTTTTGATAGAAACATACCCTCGTGTTAGAGCCTTCTTATCTATTCTCTATCTAAAAATATTTAGCAGTCTCTTTTGTTCACATTTACCAACTAAACCGCATAAAGCTTGATCCAAAATTCATAAAATGTGTCTTTCTTGGATATGCTTCTAACAAAAAGGACTATAAGATTTATTCTCCCATTACTAAAAATACTATAACTCTATGAATGTTACATTCTTTGAAAAATAATCCTACTACCCCAAATCTAAAATTCAGGGGGAGAGTCTGGGTGAATATCAGATTTGGGACATTGCTCTGGATGCCCACATTGAATTAGAGTCACCACAACCTATCCTACTTCCCTCTAATCATCCTGTCTCCTAAGTTCCATCACTTGAGAATATCTAATATGAGATTGATAACAAGAAAATGCACAAGGAACTTTATGCTTACACTACGAGAAATAAATTCACTGAGCAGGATAAAAACCACATGATTGTTCACAACCAAACCATAATCCCTCTGAAGTTCCTAGCGAGGAGAAATCCAGTAAAAAAGATGAAAAGTTGCACAAATTATCCTATTCAAGAATATATTGCCTATGCGAAGTTCTCATTATCTTACAAAGTTTTTGTATGTAATCTTCATATTGTGCAATTGAAGAGAAGATTCTAGCATTTGATCTAAATGACACATGGACCTTTACAAAGCTTCTTCTAGATAAGAAACTCGTTGGGTGCAAATGAGTGTTCAAGATTAAGTACAAAGCAGTTGAGAACATTGAGAGTTTCAATGTTAGGTTGATGGCCAAAAGTTTCTCTCAATCTTATGGGGTAGACTATCAAGAGATCTTTGCACCCGTGGCAAAGTTAAACAATGTAAGAGTTCTTTCCTTGGCAGTGAACAAAGTGTGGGAGCTGCATGAACTCGATATCAAGAATGCATTTTTTTAATGAAGACCTTGAGGAGAAAGTGTGAGATCTCACTAGGGTTGAAAAATGACTCAAAGAAATCTCTGGTTTGTAAACTATGAAAGTCACTTTATGGCTTTAAAAAATCTCCATAGGTTTGACCTGAAAAGTTTGTTATGACTATCAATGAGTATACCAAATGCATTGAGATTGTTCGACATTTTCTCTCTTAAAAGGTCAATAATAATCATATTCACTTAGGTTCTGTTTGGGGTAGCTGCAGTTTATTAAAAAACAGTTGTGAAATTATTGAAAAATAATATGTTGTTCAAAAAGTTGTGGTGACAATCAATTTTTTTTTTTGAAAAAGATAGACCACAACTAGAAAGCTGCTACCGCACCTAGCCAGGACCTGTGGGAAAATACAGATTTCAACGACAGTTTTTAGAAAAAGCTGTCAAAATGTAGTTTACGCAAACAAACAAAACTGCGGTGCGGTGCCACACTACGTCCCAAACAGACCCTTAATCTACAATCCAACTCATCTTTAAATCGCTGATGTCTTCACTAAATCCATGACACAACTTGAGTAGTGTGAAATTCTATCGCAGTTTGGTGGCCCAAACTGCCAACCATACGTTCCTCACATGTTCAAATTGTGAAAGTTATTGGATGGGTTTTCCTATTTAGCTTTATTCTTTTTTATTCCTTTTTTTATTGTGTTGTATGTTTTTCTATTATTGTTTGTTTTGTATTTCGTAAATTGTAATAGTCTTAATTATGTTTTCCCTAACTATTCCTATAAAATATGGGAAAACTTTATAGTTTGAATGTGAGGGAATAAGTGATTATTGTCTCTCCACTTTCAAATACTCTCATTCTTCTCTTTTCCTACTCCATCACAACTCTCGAGGCCTTTTCTCTGAAAAGTGCAGGTGTTTCAAATTCAAGGTTTATGAACCCTTCAAATGCACATAATTCTGGAGTTCTTGATGAAGAAGTTATAGATGCTAAATTAATGGCAAGGTTGGATGAGCTTGAGAAAGAAGAGGAAGAAGCTGCGAGTGATTTAGATGATGATGAGGATGATAAAAAAGCTAGTTCTTCAAATGCTGATGAGGTTGATGATGATAAAAATGGAAGTTATCTGAGGGTTGACAAAGATGGGGATGATGAAGACGACAAAGATGTTGATGAGGCAAGTTATTCGAAGGCTGTTGAAGATGAAGTTGATGAGGAAGAGAATGATGAAGATAAGCATTACAATGCTGAAAATACTTCTCAAACTAATGATGAGGTGAGTGTTTAAACTGGTTTAAGATTTGCTGAGGTTGTTGTTAGTATAAAGATTTAATCAAATTTGTTTATCCAATTATTTGATGAAAATGAAAATATGAATTTTTTATTGTATATTTAGGCTTCATTATATTGTATATGGCTTCATTATTTATTGTTGAAATGTTCGAACTCCTTACAGGTTCCAACACCGAAGGTAATAGGTCCAAGAAAATCTGTCCCAACTTCTATGCAACACAATGCATTAGGCTTGCTACAACACCCTTCTTATCAATCTTCTGTAAGAAACAGTTAATGTTGTATGCTCTTTTAATGGCTTGGAGCTTTAGTTGTCATTGCAGTCATTTCTTCCTTTCTATACAAGGTTTCAAGCAAACTGAGAAAAGTGTCAAAATAATCCCTTTATTATTTGTAGGGGTCCATTTTAGTCCCGTAGTCTAAAGAAGTTTTAATTTACTCACCTTACTCTTTTAATTTAAATAGCTTCTCTGGGGACTAAGTCAACCCATATTAAAGTAGTCTAAGGGCTAATTTGGCACCTTTATGGATTATGGGACTAAAATGGCCCCATATAAATAGTCAAGAGACTATTTTGACACTTTACTCGAGCATAATTATATTTTCTCAGCATTTATTTGCTTATTTTGGTATTTGTTCAACATACAGGCATCAAGTTCAAAAATGCAAGTTGCAGCTGAAGGTTAGGTCGAGGCTTTTCATTATGTAGTTGTGAATTTTTTTTTGATTATTTATTAGTTTTAGATAGTTCTCATAGTTTTTCATATCACATACAGTAACTAAGATGAAATTCTTTAATTCGTGTCAAAAGAGGCTTCACTCTTCATATAAAACATGTAGTGGGGCTAATGAATTGCTTATCAATTTTGAGAGTACTACCGATGACATTTTAATCATGCACAACAACATAATTGGAGCGTACATGCATACCACTCAACATAGTTTTTGTAGTTTTAAAAATATTGCCCACATATGAGCATATGGAAACGATCCATTCAATTACAGGTTTTAGATATGATAGGAAAATGTTGGTAGCTTTGGATTCTTCTTTAGATTGGATTTACCTATATATTTCCTAGTTTGTAATATTTAAAATGAATTTTAGTACTGTTTTCAGGTTATTTTCCATTAGATAAGTCTTTTTATGTCTGCATTTCTTTGATTTGTACCTGCTAATTTATAATTTTGTACGCATGGCCTAAGTGATATCTAGGTGTCATTAATTCAAGTATCTATGATACAAAAGGATGAGGATATGTGTAATCTATAACTTCAAAACTTAAGGCTCAATAGTTAAACTGAGAAGTACTTTAAGAGTGTTGGAGAAGTGCCTTAGGTGTATTATGCAATAAGAAGATTTAAAGATGAGCTTAAGGTAAATTTTATAAATTTATAATTTGACCATTTATGTTATTTGGATTTGGGCAATGAAAATAATCTGATATCCTAATTGAGCATGATAAAAATGAGAATGTTGATATATGTGTGATAATTAAAAATAATAAATTAATGGATGTTAGATGATAGTGGAACGTTTAGGGTAATGTATTTGAAAATAAGATAACTGAATCTAGAACTTTGGACATGTACAATGAATGATGACAGTATAAACCTAACGTTAGAGTATTTGGAAAGACAATTATTACACGCAAGATGGATGTATATATTTTCGAAACCATTTGAGACTTGACTTTTTATATCAAGCATGTATCAGGGCTAATAAATGTCATACCGATGGCATTTTAATCATGCAGAACAACATAATCGGAGCATTTACATACTTACCACTCAATTCTTGTGTATTTGCATATCTAATGCCTAAATTTTGTTTTTTACATTTATTGGATCCAAATCTTTCTTATTACATTAAAATATTACTATTTTAACTTTTAAAAAATGAAATACATCTTTTCATGCATATAGATAACGTGGCATATGTGTAAAAAGTGAAGTTCATGTGTTATACATGTAAATACATTGGAATTGAGTGGTATGGATGCAAAATTTCTTTTATATAATGATTATGTATGTTTGCATTATCAAGATTTAACTTAACAATAACAAAGGCTATATACACGTAAAAATCGAACATGCTACCAAATGGTTCATTTTATAAATTTTAAAGTTATGACTAGACACACATCAATTATCATATCAATATAAACGAGAGAATAACAAAAAATTAATAAGGCTCAATCAACAATTTATTAAACACAAGATAATAATGTCAATGGCAATGTCCCTAATAAATAAGTATATGTCTTTAAATAAGAGGAAGATTTACATATCTAAAACTTCAGTTTTTACATAACATGCCACCTTGTTAATACATGAAAAAGTGAATTTCACTTTTTTTTTTGAAGTTAAATTAGTGGTATTTTTTATGCGTTAGGAAAGATTTGGGTGGTATATATGTAAAAAGTTAAGTCTAGATGTTAGATATGTAAATGCATAGGTATTGGATGGTATGTGCGTAAATGCCCCTAAATAAAAATCATCAACCTCGAGGCATAGTTCTCAATGGCAGCAGCATCAGATGAGGACTTAACTTGAAAATCCAATATGTAGAAATAAGGGAATCAAATTCCAAGGGGATCAAATTCTAATCATAAATTCATTCCCAAATTAATGATTTTAACACCAAATAAAAAGCTTTAAAGGCTAATTTCAGCAGCCTCAGATATCTGGAAACAGTTGCTTAATTGATTCAATACCAGGGATTTTTTGTTTTTTTTCAGCAACCTGGCTCTCTTTGTTTGATGTTTACCATCCCAGCAACTATTTTGATGTGATGTTGTCGATAATGCAAATTTTATTCCCAAACTAAAAATTTATGGATCAACCAGTTTTGCTTTAGTTGTTTAGTCAAGTTTTGCTGTTTAATGGCCTCCCAATGTGATGACTTACATCTTCAGGCTTTTTCTATCATTTGTTTGAAATTTTTATGTGGGGAAAGAGCTGAGATCATACAAATTAATTTTTGGATCTTTACTCATTCATTTAATTTTCTATCATGTAATTTTAATCTTACTATAGAAGCTGCCTTGTGGTAAACTATCAATGTATGAAATTGTTAGACATGCATCTTTCATCGATCATAACACCCTGCTTTCATTTTTTTACTTATTATTATTACTATTACTGGGTGGGGAGTTTTCACATATACATACCACAAATTCTTATGTATTTACATATCTACCACTTAAATTTTACATTTTGCATTTATACCTGCCAAATCTTTTAAAAATTGAAATACATCTTTCCATACGTAGGCAAGGGTGTTTGTATGTAAAAATTGAAGTTTAAGTGTTAGTTACGTAAATACATAGGAATTGAGTGGTCTGTATGTAAAGTCGTCGATAATGCAAATTTTATTCCCAAACAAAAAATTTATGGATCAACTAGTTTTGCTTTATTTGCTTAGTCAGGTTTTCCAACTATTTTAGGCCGGATAATCATAACCATACGCAAAAGTTACAATTTTTTTAATTTTCAAGGTTCATTGAAAAGTATTGTCGAGTGGCCTCACGTGACACATCATCCTTTGCTGCCTCCAGAAACTATAGAAGACTTTCAGAAGCCCTCTCCTTACATTCAGGTAATTGATCTCATTCATTTTTCTTCTCTATTAAGGCTTCATTTTGTGTTGTTGAATTAAAACATGCCTCTATTTTCACTCACTTTTTGTGAGCAAATAAAATAATCACATTTGAAACTTTTTGAAGTATTGTATACTTTAATACTAATATTGATTGACATGATGATCTAATAAATTTAGGGATATTTACATACATACCGCCTAATTTTTTTGTATTTACATATATGATACATAAATTTTGCTTTTTTACATTTACCATTTCAACTTGTAAAAAGTGAAATACACGACATCATTTATAAATAAGGTTAGCATATATGTAAAAATTGAAGTTTAGGTATCAAATTATGTCAATACATAGGAATTGAGTACTATGCATGTAAATTTTCCATAAATTTATTATTTCAAAACATAATTTCAAACTTAAAAGCAACCAATTGAGCCAATCATTTGTAAAGGTTTTGCTACTTAATGACCTCCCAATGTGATGTCCTACATCTTCATCAAGAAATTTGTTTTCATTTGCAACTAACAGAGGCTAATAGAGGGAATTTTTTGGCATAATTCTTCTGAAAACATTCTCAGCCGAGGCTCTAAAACAGGTTCCTATGAAGGCAAGGTGAGACATTACTTTCCACATTGGTGTCTGACTTCAGAATCATTCTTTAACTAAACATGTTTTAATTTTGACATGCAGGCTTTTACAGGCACAGTTATTGAACACAACAATGTTTTTTCGCCAACCAAACCATCCAACAGTTCTGCTTCTAGTCAGGTAGATGTTTTATGTCAATTTTACTTGCTGGATTACGACTCTTGCTGTCTATATTTTGTTTTTGGGAAATCTACGTACATGCCACACAATGCCTATGCATTTATTTACATATCAAACACCTAAAGTTTGATATTTATGTTTATATCACTCTAGTATTAAAAAAAACTATTTACAAATGAAGCATCCATCTGCTTTTTTTTTTTAATAACTGAACTGATGCATTTACACGTGCCAAGATCAAACTATTGAGAATTTGATAAAAATAGAAAATATTGGTTGGGGTTTTAACATGAATTTTGATATTTGAGTGAGAATTTGAAAAATGGACGAAAGCGGGTGGTTGATTCTTAAATAGCAAGTTTCGGGTGGTCTTTATGTAATTGCACCCCAAAAAATCGTTTGCATGAAATGGCGCATTCTTTTAAAAATTTTGTGATAGTGGTATTTTTAATGTGATGTCTAAGATTTAAGTGTTATGTCTGTAAATATATAAGAATTGTGTGGTAGGTATGTAAATGCCCCTTTTTTATATTTAATTTTGAGAAAATCTTGGTGCCACTTGCAGCCGTCGCGGCCAATCTCTAGGTTCAAGATGCAAAAAAGTGACCGTTGAGATTAATGGAAGATTTGTATGAAATGCCTGTAGTTCTTCTTAAAATTAACTCTAGAATTATGAAAAAAAAGTAGGATTTTTTTTTTGAAATGTTCATTGTTATTATAACGAGCATGCTTTAATTGATCTGTGTAAAGATTTCTTTTTTTATTATATAATTTTTTATAAAATATCAAGGATGTTATATCCGAATTACCAATGACTAAAATTGCGTTGTGGCCTTTAAGTTAAGATTATGTGATCGGATACTTGACAGGTATTCTTATTATTTTTTTCTAATTTGGGGCATCATATGTAAGAAGTTATTTTTTCAACTATAATTATTATTATCTTTGCTACAAATAAATAATTTTCTTTTGTTAAAATTTTTATTATATAATAAAAAAAAGCCTTCACAAATGGATATTATTCCCTTAATTTTTACAGTAAACTTTTTTTTTTTAACGCAGCTCTAGTTTATTAACCATGTAGCTATTTAAAGCTCTGTTATGAATTTTTCAGAATTTAATTACTCTTAGGGCAAATTAACATATGCATAATTTCACCTCCTTTTTAGGTGCTTAATTAATAGGTACCAGAAACCATAACCAAATTGAAAAAATATTTGGGAAACTAGCAATATACCACGCAAATCTTACGTATTTACATATCTAACAACCAATGTTTGATATTTTCAATTATAATGTCTTGGTGTATAAACCTATATGAAATGATGTTTTTCACTTCAAAGAAGGTGGTGATTGTAATATCTTTGATGTGATGTATAAATATGCATGTAAATATGAATGTTTAGATTTTAGAAATGTAATGCATAATAATTGTGCTGAATGTATGTAAACATGTATGTAAATGTCCCATAATTTTAGCGAGCCTAAACATTGGGCCGATATTAGTCATAATTTTGATAGAATTCTCTTGGCTATTTGATTTGATATTAGTCATATTTTTTATAGATTTCTCTTGGTTTTTTTATTATCGTTTCATGCTTTATTAAAGTTTTGCTTTCTGATCGAGCACCAAGCATTGCATAGTAGGTGATACGAGCGTAAAGGAGCCATGGGAGATTGCATGCTTTATTAAAGTTTTGTTTTCTGATTAAGCACCAAGCATTGGGATAGTAGGTGATACGAGCGTAAAGGAGTCGTGGGAGAGGTTTTCGTGATTCTTTCATCTGGATCGAAATAGTTCAGACTCGGAGAGCAGATCGGCTCTTCAACAAGGGATTGACGCTTCCTTTCCTTAGAGGGATCCAATCATATTTATCTTGGGTTTCATACATGTGATTTTTGTGTTTTAGGTCTTTAGTTTTTGGATTGTGATCTATTGGAATAGTTGCCGACATCCAGGTTTTCTCCTTCTAGGGTTGTATCCAAAGGCGAGAATTGTTCTCTGACTGTAGCTTGTCTGAGGTGGTGTCTCCTTCCAAGGGATCGAATGGTGTTCCAGCAATAGCTCGTTCTCCCAGGGGAATTTATCTCTAACTCTTCCATCCTCTGCATTCTTCCCCTCGCTGCCACCACTCTTTCCATTGCCAGAACCATCAGATAACAACCATGTTGTCATCCTGCAACTCCAACCGCCGACCACCACCTCCTCCACCTGTTATCATCCCTTCCAACCGCATCTCACCTTGCTATCATTCATTTCAACAACCCCTCTTCGATATCCAACCATCTTCTTCATAATCTGTCTGAGGACCATTTGCTGTCCAGCAATCCCACATATCTCCTGTTCGCCGCCACTGCCCCAAAAAACCTCTCCTTGCTATTTTCTATTGTTTCAAACCTCCATCTAGCCTTTGCTTATTGTCATTCAGTCAACCAACATCCACCTTTCCCATTGCAGTCCCCCGCAATCTCCTTTTTCTCCTCCTACAACTATCTATTGCTATCGTCCACTCACTAAATTGATCACCACCTTTGGATACATATAACTGTGTTTGCTTGGTTGTTATTTTATTTTCTTATCAAATGTATGTGGTTGTAATCCCCACTACCAATTGGGAAGTTAGCAAAGATGTAGAAGCTGGAGAATAATGTGAGGAACACCGACTTCCATTGGCAAGAGATAAGAAATGGATTTATCATAATATATTCTACATATGTCACACTCTTAAGGGAAAGGTATGTAGTCTCGTAAAAAATGAAGGGAGTAGTAGGAATGTGACCTCTACAAAAATGGTGGATAAGTTGAGGCTCACTACTCAGAGACACTCCCAACCATACTCCATGACGTGGTTGAGAAAGAAGAACAATAACAATGTTGGCATGTGTCTCATGAAAATTTCAATTAAAAACCAGCTGCAAGATCAGGTTTGGTGTGACATGGCGCCCATGGATGTTGGTCTCCTTTTATTAGGGTAATAGTGGCAATTTGATCGTCAGACTCAACATGATGGATTTAAAAATACCTACTCCACTAATGGTGTCAACCACATAATCTTTCTACCTTATGCGGAGTCCAAGATTATAGGCGCCCTTGCAAGAAGAAATGTGCCAGAATGATCTATTTTGTTGATGATAAAGCAAAGCAAGTTAGAGGTGCCGTTTCTGAATACAGGCCCCTCAGTACAGAGAGCATGTCATATAAGATCGAGCCAATCTAGGAATACTTTTGGAATACTCTATAGAGTATACTTGGGATGAAGTCCTACTCCAGTTCAATAGTTTGCCCTCATATGAATGAATCAATATGGATGCTTGCTCGCAAGTTAGGAATACTTCTTAGGTGATTTAGGAGACTATGCAGTTAATATTGGTATCCAAGTGCTTCTCGAGCCACAATCAAAGATCTTTCAACCCCGAGAAGTTACAGGACCTCCGCTAATTTCATTGCGCAAACAAAAGCTAATTTTGAGGTTAAAGCTTCCCCGACACTGGGAGACTGTCATGAGGGTGTCGGCACTATTTTTAGTGTGGGGTTTGCCCGTAAGAAGCTGTCGGTCATCGGAATTGAAATCCCGTTGCCCGCTTCGGAAGGACGTTTTTAAAAAAAATTAGTTTTGAAAAAGATGAAGTCAAACTGACCCCATAATTTTCATAGTTTAAATGAAAGAGCGCTTTACCTCAAATCCTGTATCTATCCCGA
>NW_018165127.1:11742-12463 GCF_001263595.1 Phalaenopsis equestris | reverse complement strand
GGGGTTCGGCCTTATCCTCCACAACAAATGAGGGCTTGGGGGAGGGGGGTTTGATGGGAAAGCTTCTTCTTTAGGCCTTGTGAAGGTGTGTGCAAGGTTAATTTGATTTTGGTGGAGTTTGGAGTAGTGCCCTGATTTTGAGCTCAATTTTGAGCTCAAAATTGAACTCACAGAGGAGGCTTTGAGGGCAATTAATGATGGAGCCCTTCTTCTCTGTGCTTAGAGAAGAGTTTTAGATATTTTGGAGGAGGTTTTACTAATCTATGGTGGCTCTTCCTTGTTTGGCCTTAAGCTCTAGCCTCATGGCCATGGCTTTTTTATAGATTTAGATCAGTTGGGATGCTTGGAGATGAAGTCTAAAGCTCATGATGAATAAGAAAAATGACATCATAGAGTATTGACATGTGTTGGTGAGTAATTTGCATGAAATTTATCCCTTTTTTCTAAAAAAAATATTTACCTAAGGGATAAATATCAAGCCTAACCATGGGTTAATGACTGGCTTTAAACTCAACCCTAGAGTCTAAGGTGAGTCATGGTAAGACTCATTTGACCATACCAAGCTTAATTGATTTGGATTTGACCATAAGTCCAAAAAGGTGCACATGACCAAATTTTGTGTTTATACTAGGTTAGGCATGTCAATTGGCCCAATTAACTATGGTATTTGGTGTAGGAGACCATGAGGAACAACTTTCATGAAGGGTGAAAGTCATTTTGA
>NW_018165127.1:7009-11116 GCF_001263595.1 Phalaenopsis equestris | reverse complement strand
TTGGGTAGAGAACCATTTTGAATGAGTCATGGACCAATGAAATCTCCATTTTGGGTTCCCATATATTGGTCTTAGCCAGAGTATTGTGAGGGTATGTTGAGGGTATTGTGAGGGTATTGTGAGGGGATTGTGTACCTTAGCTCCAAACCAACACCCAGGGTCAATCCTAAGGTCAAGTAGCCCTATAGGAACTCTCCTTGAGTTCCCTCATAATGATCTTACCTACTAAGTGCTAGAGGTTATGACCAATATGTGGAACTTCAAGTTGAGTAAAGAGAAGAGTTTTGAGTTTCTAATGGTGAGGGTACCTTTTCTAGTTTTCTAAGACTAGTCAGTAGGAAAGTCCTATAGCTAGACCTAGGCTACTAAAGAAATTTCTAGACCTCAACCAAAAGTGAGGTCAACAGAATGTAAAGGAGTCATGGAATAGGATTCCACATTTTTTTCATCTGGACAAAATTATCCTATAACCGAGAAAGCCAATCGACTCTTCCATGAAGGATTGACACATCCTTTCATATGAGGATCCAATCCCAGCTATACAGAGAATCTTTTTGCATAGCAAATTTGATAAGAGATATATAGGGAGATGCTTTAAGATGCCCTAGGAGAGGTGTTAAGACTTCGAGAGGCTTATTGCAGTAGAAGTTAGAGTTCTACATCAAACTATAAGGCTCTCTTCCTTCTTCCTTTGCGAAGGGAACTTATAGAGTGCTTTGTGCTTTGAGTGTCGAGAGTTTTTTTATGAGAGGGAGATTGAGTGTTGTTGTGTGAGGGGGATTGTGGAAAGCTTCTCTTTGCATAACGAAGACTTGGTGTATTTCAGAGAGAATACTTGGTTATAGGTTAGTACTTTTCTGCGATTTTTTTCTTCAATTTATTCAATAAAATTTTCCCTATTTTTTGCCTCATGGCTCATAACTAACTTTGCTTCCAATGCTTTTATGAATAAATGTTCTCATTTTTGTTGTAAGTTTCTCCGTGAACATATTATGTGCTTTTGACCTGTGCATGTTGATGTGTTAACTTTTTGGCCTTAATTTATACGAATTTGACCAATAGAACGTTAAACTCCCTTATGATCTAGGACTTGTAACTATCGTTTAATAGAACAATTGGGTTAACACACAATATCCTGATGGAATAGTTAACAAATTGCAACCAAGATGGAGGGCTAGAGGAATTCTGTGAAATGCTACATGGTTCAGTCCATCTTAACTGTATTATGGTTTCTAACTCTTCTTTTATAACCTAGACATATGCTGATGAAGAATTTTCCCTTGGTGGTCAACTAACACATATGGGAACTCATAGAAAAAATATAAAGAGAACACTATACCAACATCATAGGAGCATGAGTTTCACCATCACTGATGGACTCAAAGTTGCTCCCTTTCTTTTTTGTTGCTTCCTTTCTTGTTCAATGTTATGTTTACTGCTTCATTTAAGACGGCTAGATTTTCATTCTGGTACTCAGATCACTTCAAACTAGATTTCACAGTGTAGTACATTAGAACTTCACCTATTAAGAAAATTTTGACAACTTTTCTCGTGGAATTGATACACAAACTATTTATCTGTATATTACTTGATCAACATGCATACATGTATGACTGATCTACTTGCCTCATAACAAAATTTGGGAATTATTGGGATTGCGATATAAGTCACTATTTGCAACATTTTCTCGTTGGACTATATTTTGAGGATTTACTTGTTTAGTAAATCTCACCTTTAGTCTTAGAATTTCGAGGTTGTTTGAATTGCTACGGTATAAGATCACTTTTTAGGCTTTCCTATGATTTGATATCGTAATTTATAAGTCTTCAAAATTTAAATAAAGTGTTAACACAAATAATATATCTCTTCAATTTCAAAATCATTAAAACTCAATAATAGGATAGTTGAAATTTTACCGAGCCTCTAAGTATCTGAAAAACTTTTCTACTTCTTCTTTGGGTCCGATAAGAATTGGTCCACATTGATCTTTCCTATTTGAAAATGTTAAATAAACAATCATGAAAACTAAACTTTAAAATTCTTGAACACAGAATTTTAGCCTTAATTGAGAAATTTTGTCCCTTATGATCTAATTAATTATAGGGGCTCACCCTTATAAGAAATTTGTAACCTATATTAATCCACTCAATATAGCCTTTGTGTTAGCTAGGAGAAAGATTTATTGGTTTAAAATATAGACTCATCAAATATAAAATAAAATTATTTATTTGAGTAATCAATCCATCGTAAAATGATATTTATATTATTCGAGATAGTATATTATTTTTGACGCTGTATTTGATTATTAAAAAAATTATCATAATCAAAATTTGTGAAACGAACACAAAAGTAATTTAACATTTATGCATAGACTCTTAGGATAAAACTTTTCTACAATATTCTAATAAAAAATTATCTTAATAAAATTTAGGATTTAATCAATCTTAAAAATCATTTCCTTAACTTTCCCATATGACCCTCTAGATCTATTTTAAAATGATTTTTCATAGCATTGTTATATCTCTAATCATATTAATAAGGAATCTACATTAGAATTTGGATAACTTGCATTCAATTTGCGTGCTTCATGGAGAAGCACACCTACTTCTAATTAACTGGCCCAGGACAATTTATATGCTTAGGCGGTGGTGTTAGAGGCTTTCCCAAATCATAAAGAACTATAAGCCCAATATGAGATAATTTAACTTTGTAGAAAAATAATTCGTTACTTTTCACTCCATAGACATCCTTGTCATACCTTTGATAGGTGTAATTTGTTTTACGACCTTTTTTGTTTGAATACTCGTATGAGATTAAATGTCTTTTTCATTTGACTTTAGAGCTAATGGGATGTATCCTGATTGGTTAATTACATCTTAGGGATACCCAAGAATACTTTCAATAAAAGGGATTTTGCTTTAGTATCATGAACCTGGGGAAGTAGGTCAACAAAGAAAGGTTGTTCCGTGTGGGGATGGCCATATGCTTCAAAGCTCTTGCTTTACCATTGGGTAGAAAGCGAGTCTCTCGTATCCCAAATAGGAAGCGACTCATCGACACACATAACCCATGAAATAACCTAAATCATCTTGATGAGGATATCCCAACATGTCAAAGCACATTTGAGTCATAAGGGCAGAGGGGAAATCATCGTATCACAAATGGGTGGTAGCTCATTGACTTTAGGCATCAAGATAATATAGACAAAGTCAAGGAGTGACAAGGCTCAACAGGTGCAGTTAAAGGAAGGGAAGAGTAAATCCCTAAAATTAGAGGTAGCTGAGTCGGGAGAGACCTTTCACCCCAAAACCACTAGAACTCTAAGTCTACCTAGTCATGAAAGTAGTCGACCTAACACGACCAGAGATCCCTGGTCAGTAATCCGTGATTTACGTCGTTCATGGAAGATATCGGTAGCTCTAAGGTCAGAGGAACAAAACTTTATCCTATGACTATCAGCTGGATCTCCAAGTGGTGGGACTTATACCGATCAAAGTGGCAAGGATGCCTCAGAAAAGAAGATAAGTGGAGCTTGAGCTACAATGTAGGAAACACTCCTAACAAAAGGACTGTTGACCTCACTTTTAGTTGAGGTCTAGAAAACTTCTTTAGTAGCCTAGGTCCAGCCATAGGACTTTCCTATTGACTAGTCTTAGAAAACTAGAAAAGGTACCCCCACCATTAGAAATTCAAAGCCTTTCTCTTTACTCAACTTGAAGTTTCACATATTGATCTTAACTTCTAGCATTTAGTAGGTAAGATCATTGTGAGAGGATTCAAGAGGAGTTCCTATAGGATTACTTGGCCTTAGGATTGACCCTGGGTGTTGGTTTGGAGTTAGGATACACAATATCCTCACAATATTCTAGCTAAAACCAATCCATAAGGACCCAAAATGAGGATTTCATTGATCCATGGTTCATTTAGAATGGATATCTATCCAATTCTATGTGAAATGCCTAACTTGGTATTTTGCTCCTAGGCGCCTCCAAATTACCTAACTGCCCTTGGGACCCAAATTTGGCCAAAATTCCTAAATTTTGCCAAAATACCCAAAATTGATCAAAACTCATTCCAAACACTTTGAATACATCAAAATTTGCCAAA
>NW_018165127.1:459-3834 GCF_001263595.1 Phalaenopsis equestris | reverse complement strand
AATTAATTTTAATAAATCACAGAAAATTTCAAAAAATTATGAAATTTTGGCCAAAGGACCTTCTGGTCTAGGGCTAGCTCACATAAAAATTTCAAATGATTAGGAATTGTCTTGATCATCTTTTGAAATTTTCTTTGAAGATGCATATTTTTGCATAAAAAAATTATATGAATTAAATTAAATTGTGAAAATTCACATTATCTCCTCTGATGTTTTAATTGACCTATCAGTAAGGTTACATAAAAATTTCAAAGTCATTTGACTTAAATTTGTCCTTAAGCGCCTAGACAACTCTCTCTAGCTCATAGATGCCAATTTGGGCCCATACTCTTCCAGCTCTCAGAAAAGCGGATATTGTTTTACAATTTTTGGCGCCTAGGAGCTTGGTATTGGCGCCTAGGCACATGAAATGATGTACAAGTGTCAAAATCAAGTTCTAAACCTCTGGAGCCTCGACCTTGATGATTTAGGAAGGCATTTCAGGCACACCGACGCCCCGGGTCAGCGTCGGGGCGTCAGTCTAGGCTGAAACCTTGATTTTCACTGCGAGCACCCGACAAAGAATTTTCTCGATCTATAAGCAATGGGAGACCCCATATGAGTGAAATATAGCCACATAACTCCAGAATGGGGTATTCCAGTCAGCGAATCATTGGGGAAATCATTGTCAACGATCATCCTAAGCCGCAGCGCCGGTAGGGTGTCCCAAACTCTAATTTTTTTTGTAGCACGTGTAGGATGACTTCATGGCTTCCTTTGGCCATGAGAGGTTCCAAACAGATGTATGGTGACTTCTAAACATCCATTTAGGCACCAAGCACGTCTCACGTCCTAAATAACCCCTATGATTGCAAGTTCTCTCAGGTAAGGCTAAATCGCCGCCAGCCTTAGCTCCTTGCCATGAACAAGTGCTCGAGAGTCCCGGGTGGGTGACTTAGATTTGAGTTCAATTTAAATTGAATCCAAAGGTTAAAGCTAAGACCAATTTAGTTTGGACTTAAACTTATATTCAATTTGGATTTGAACCTAAGGGTTAGAAGTTGAGTTCAATTTAGACTTAGGTTCAATTTAGGTTGAACTTAAGGGCGAAGGTTAAGTCCAATTTGTTTTGGGTTTAGACTTAGGTTCAATTTAGGTTTAACCTAAGGGTTGAGGTTAACTTAGGTTCCATTTGGGTTGAACCTAAGGTTTAGGTTGACTTAGGTTCAATGACTTAGGGGTTTAGGTTGACTTAGGTTCAATTTGGGTTGAACCTAAGGTTTAGGGTTAAGTCTAAGTTGAGTTAGACTTGGGGATTATGGTTCAATTTAGGTCAAAGATGAGTTATGCCTAAAATTAGGGTTAGGATTAGGTCTAAAATGGGTTAGACATAAAGATTGGGGTTAAGCCGAATTTGTTAAGGCTTAGGGGTTAAGTTTAGGTTAAGCCTAATTTGATTAAGGATTAAAAGTTAAGTTTAGCTCTAAGATGGATTAGACCTAAAATGTAGGATTAATCCTAATATGGTTAAGGCTTAAAGGTTAAGTTTAGGTCTAAGGTAGATTAGACCTAAAAAATAGGATTATGCTTAATTTGGTTAAGGCTTAAGGGATAGGTTTAGGTTAAGCCTAATTTGATTAATGTTTAAAGGTTAAGTTCAGGTTAAGGCCTAATTCGATTAAGCCTTAAGGTTTAAGCTAAGGTTTAAGATGGGCTAGACGTAAAATTAGGGTTAAGCCTAATTTGGTTAAGGCTTAAGGGTTAAGCTTAGGTTAAACCTAATTTGATTAAGGCTTAAGGCTTAAGGCTTAAGTTTAAGTCTAAGATGGATTAGACCTAAAATTTAGGATTAAGCCTAACTTGATTAAGGCTTAAAGGCTAAGTTTAGGTCTAAGATGGATTAGACCTAAAAATTAGGATTAAGCCTAATTTGGTTAAGGCTTAAGGGTTTAATTTAGGTTAAGCCTAATTTGATTAAGTCTTAAAGGTTAAGTTTAAGTTAAGCCTAATTTATTTATGGCATAAGGGTTAAGCTTAACTCTAAGATGGATTAGACGTAAAACTTAGGGTTAAGCCTAATTTGGTTAAGGCTTAAGGGTTAAGTTCTGTTCTAAGATGGATTAGACCTAAAAATTAGGATAAAACCTATTTTGGTTAAGGCTTAAAGCTTAAGTTTAGGTATAAGATGGATTACACCTAAAAATTAAGTTATCCCTATAAAACACTTTCAATCTTTATACCAAAGGATTAACAATATAAGGCCAAGTTTGGGAAATTTTGTGCTAAGGTGGTAAATTTACATTTTACCCTTAAAAGTCTAAGTAGTCACTTCATAAATTTGCGAAGGTTAGAAATTTTATTTTAGGCATTAATTTGATTACCTAAAATTTCTTAACCATTTTTCATTTAAATTTCCAATTTTCTGATTTTTTTTATAACTATTTCTCAAAATAATTATAAGGTTGATAGAAAATTGATGATTTTTAATTTAGAGATATTTTCAAACATTAAAAAATTTAGAGAATATTTTCAAGGATGCAAGAATTAATCCTTGCAAATTTCATAATTTTTTTATTTGTATTTAAATTTTAATAATTAAAAAACTCTCTCGAGCATTTAATTAATTAAAAAATTCATTTTTTGTCATTTTCCTTTTTTGTAATTTTCCCCTCTCCTGAGTCCAGAGGTAATTTCGATTAATTTTCATGATTTGTTTAGGCAAAAATATCATTTTTAAAAGTTAATCAGGGTTTTCTGGAATTAATTAATTCAGAAATCCATAATTATCTTTTTATCCAACACAGCGCTCTGTCATCCTTGGTAGCTTCGAAGGCATACGCGGCGTTTCTTTATTGTTATTTTGACTTTCAAATTTTTTATTACAGTTGTTCAATGGGGTTAAAATATTTCTAAGAGTATGATATACAAATTCAAACCAAAGCACACCACCAATTAACTTAGAAAATAACAGTTCTAACTGTGCAATCATAAATAAACACAATTAAAATAATCAATCAAATAAAACAAATCAAAATAGCAAAACCCAGAAAGATTGACATATTTGGGTACCATTATACACCTTAGAAGAACAAAAATAGGGCAGTCAGGCATTTGCCCCATAAAAAGCCCGACTTATGTGTAAAATAGACTAATTGGTTCACTGGGCTTAAGAAGGTCTTAAGTTCTGATTCAAGTTTAAGTTTATTTATAGCTCATCCTTTGCTTTTTGTTGAATGAGCTTCAACCTTTAGCTTTGAGTTGAGTTTCATCTTTTAGTATTGAGCTACGGTTCATCCTCAATCTAGGGTTGATGACCTAACACAATCATCTAAATTGTACGATCTGTGCAGTGAGTCAATAGACTAAGTATTATGTTTAAGTATTGAATAGATTTGA
>NW_018165127.1:0-359 GCF_001263595.1 Phalaenopsis equestris | reverse complement strand
CCTGTCTCAGCACAAATTCTCGCATCTTTTTATTTATCATCCAAAATGATATTTAAAGACAATCAAAAGTGTAAACCATCAAAAGTGAAAACCATCAATGGAGCCAGATAGTTTGTCTTCTTTGATGGTCATACTAGAACTAATTGGATATTCCTCAAGAAGTAAAAAATTGAAACTACACAAGTCTGTTAGTCCTTTTATGACATAATTTACAATCAGTCTCAATGCAAAATTCAAATCCTCAAAATTGATAATGCAAATGAATACTTTAATTAGATCTTTGGATCCTATCTTGCTAAGAATAGTATCATCCATGAGAGTTCATGTGTTGAGACTCCGCAATAAAATAAGATAGATGA
>NW_018165126.1:303661-304271 GCF_001263595.1 Phalaenopsis equestris | reverse complement strand
CAAGTAGTCGATCTCAAAAGTTTAAGCATAGCCCTAGCAGCCAACCATGCTTTGAGACAAGCTACAGATCCATCATACTGAAACTTAACTATCAAAACCCACTTACAACCAACAACCTTCTTTCCATAAGGTAGTTCAACTAGTTCTCAAGTTCAATTTTCAGCTAAGGCATTCATCTCATCAAACATCGTTGCTTGCCATCCAGAATGGGATAGGGCGTGCTGAAACTCTATGGTATAATTGTAAATAGTATAAAATTTTATGTTTTGATGACAGATGTTGATGAACCTCTATGGCTAGGTTAGAAGCAACATTAAAAGTTATCAATTGCTCAAACAAGTAATTGTAAATTTGAATTTAATGTATCAAATGCTTTTAAAGACCATCATCTTCTTTATTATTAAGTCAATGATACCAAAAATAAGAAGGTAGCAAGTGATATTTACCAAATAAAAAATGATAAAGTTTGGCCTTAACATTGAAAAAATTGATATTTGTATGGATAACTATTTGTTATTCTGCAAAGAAAACATTCAACAATAAAAATGTGTGCCATATAGACACACTCAATTTAGGGAAATAAAAGTGATATTTACCAAATAAAAAATGA
>NW_018165126.1:289833-299300 GCF_001263595.1 Phalaenopsis equestris | reverse complement strand
ATATATATATATATATTATGCTTAAAAGCACAAAACAAAATCTATTTAGGGTCCGTCTGGGGTGGGGATGAGCAGTTTTGTTGAATAAACTGCATTTTGGAAGTTTTTTTAAAAAACTGCCCCTAAAATTTGAGTTTTCCAACCAGTTCTGACTAAATACGATGACGATTTTAACTGCATTTTGTTTTTTCTTTTTAAATAGATTATTTTTCAGTTACTTCACAACTATTTTTTAATAAGCTGCAGCTGACCTAAACATATTCTTAATATCATGGGTTAATTATTCAAGATTGTGGCATATCAATTGATTTTTTTTAAAATTTTTGGATAAGTTTAAAATACAACTCAAAATAAATCTAATAATTTTGAAACCAATAATAATAATAATAATAATAATAATAATAATATAATTATTATTATTAAGTAAAAAATATATATAATTATTATTGCTAAAAATGACACAAAAAAACTACTAAAATAGTATTTACACCAAACTTTTTGCCCACAATCTCAAGACCAATAGTCTCACTCTAAAAGCATTGAGAGAAAATCTTACATTATATACCAAAATCTAAGTGAAGTTTAGAATATGTTCAATATTTTCTAAACTTTATATAATGCATGCATTCAAATGCATAATTGAAAACTTTATGACATTATTAAAGGGCAAAATGCTTTTATTTTAAATAAGAATCTTGAAAAGAGAAATTATTAATGCCAAAAATTACTCAATTATTAATACTTCAAAAATCATATATAATTAGGGGTATTAACACATGCTATCTTATGTAGTCTTATAATTTAAGCTAAAATAGGCATGGTATCACTCCACAAATAATCTTCATTCTATGCATAAGGGTGATCTTGAGTAGTGGAGAATATGCAAATTTAAATAAACCTATCTCTGCACAATAATCACCACCAATAATCATTTTCTCCCAATTGCAATCTACAATCAATGTCAACGGTTGTCTGTAACAACAAAATCATCTCAAGTTGTGACTAAAAAAGAACGATCGGCTGCCATCATCACCATAAAATTCAACACATAAAATTAACATCAATAGTGTTGTCGTGTCGATGTCCATCATTATCAACATGATAGATAAATATTGTTGAAATCAACATATGGTTCTGTGATGCTCGGTACTTTATCACCTATCATAATCAATACGGTTGTTGCCCACTGTTTTCAACAAGGCCAACACTCGACGTCTCCAACAAGATCGATACGTCAGCACCAACATCAACACCCAATAACTTTAACGCCCACTTTGTCATGCACTAGTTACGTCTCCAGGTTTTACTACTTTTAGATTTAGTTCTTTTGAATTAAAAATAAAAAAGAAAAATCAAAGATGCAATTTTACAATGTGAACTAAGTTTAAGAACAACAACACCATCAGCTACAAATACCTTTGGGAGCATTCATGACAAGCATTAAACTAAACTATAAACATTCATTTCTAAGGTAAAAAAACTAATCCTGCAACTAAACCATCAATAACTGTACTTAAGATTGCAGAAATAAACATATCCAACAACTAGAATTGAATGCATAGTTATTTTAAGATTAAATATCATAAATTTATTTTATTACGACTCACAACTTGATGCCATATAACTCTCAAGGAAGCAAAACAAAGCCAAGGCATAATATATAGTTCAATTAGATTGAATGATATATTCAAGAAGAGGCCCTGCCTTAGGAGCAACAGTAAGCAGTTTTTCAGCTTGGGTTGCTAACTCGAAGTCCTCAAACTGGAAGGCCGGAGCACAGGTGCAACCCACAAGCGAGTAATGGAGCTCGGGTTCCCGACGGGGAGCTTTCGCGAGGACACTTCCATCAGTCGAATACGATGAGATATCGAGGGTAGGGAACGATCCAAACCATGTGTTCGGTGGCACGGTGTACTGTGGGCGATGACCAGCTTCAAGGTCAGAGCCAAGAACAGTGAATTCAAAATGTCCATCATCATGGAGCTCTAAGATCTGGATAATGAAGCAACATAAGAAAATTATTGATAAAGATTCTAACTATTGGTTCAATTACAGAACCCGTAATTTAGGGAGAAGGTATTAACCATGGGAATCCAGGAGTTAACAATAATTTCAGGGGGAATTTTATCTTTCCTTATGCCTTAGAACATATAACAAAATTTATGATCATAAGGGGCATTTACATACATGCGACACAATTCTTATGTATTTACAGATCTAACCCCTAAACATTCATATTAACCACTATACCACTCAAATCTTTAACATCACATCAAAAATATCACCATCACTATCTTTTAAAAGTGAAATACATTTTTTCATGCATAAGTTTAAAAGTGTTATAGGTGTAGAGATGTAAATACATAAGAATTATGTTGTATGTATGTAAATTTCCATTTAACAAAAAGGATTGTTCCTGCACTCTAACTGGAGAAAAATAATGGAAAAATTACAATTAAAAAGATTTTTTTTAATTGAAAAGATCATATTATCATTGTATTATATTGATTTCAGAGCTTCGTATTTGAATCCTCAATATGGTCATGAAATCACACCCAGGGAAACAATTCCTTATTACATAAACACACACTGCTAGCTACACACTTCAAACATTTCATTTTGAAATAAAACTTCTTTCTCCCGCACTTATAATTCAAACTAATAATAATTCTCACATCTCTGGCTATGAGTACATGCGCTGCCTTGTCGCACATATCCCAAGGTTTCCAATATTGCCATTTTCTGTTGTGGTAGCGAGAGAACAAAAACAACTACATTTCCATCATACAATCTGATAGTAAAGAATTTTCTGAACATTAAAAGTCATAAGAAACCATAATAGAACAATATTTATCATTAAAAAGCACCTAAGATGAGGAATTTGGAATGAGATTCAGTACGAATCAGAAAAAATACAAGCAAAGAACGTTAAAAGGACTCCACTAGGAATTTGTCCTCTGGAGTTTTTTTATTTTATTTTTTTGGTATCAAATTTGGAACAAGAAAATTATAACTTAAAGGTGTACATGGAATTACCAAATTAGTAAACAAGCAGATATCGGACTTTATTTAATAAGAAACTTTTAAGCAACAGGAAGGCAACAGGTCCTAAAAACATGGATTATATAAATTCATAGCACGAAAGAAGAATGCTAACCGTGAGTGGTTCACCAATGTAAAAATGCCAAGTTTCAGCACAGGGTATGCGATGGAGGCTGGAGATACTTCCTGATGGAAGCAAGAAGTAGATTGAGGTGCTTACAGGGCGATCAACTTTGTCTGCACGCAAGAAAAAAAATATATTAGAGAGAGAAGCAGCTCTAAAAAACCATAAGTAGTCATAATTTCAAGAGAAAGAAAAGAAGACTTCCAAAATTCCATTTTTAGCCACCATAATCAAATCCAAAAGAGAAGTAATTGGTGCTTCAAAATTTATGTACGGGCTGTTTGGTTTGTGGAAATAGGAATTCAAATAAAAGAAATGCGTAGCATGTGTTGGGTTCGAGCGCTCGCATTGCCCAAAAAATAAGAAATGCAGTGTAAAAGTAATGTAGTGCATTTGGAATACATTGAAGTTGTTTGGTTTAATATAGAACAAATACAGGGCATCACATTTTTTGTCTCATATGAAGAAAAATGAATTCAAAGCAAAATATGCCTGGAAGTGGTGGCCGCAGATGATAGCGATAACTGGCTGGCGGCCACGGTTGGTGGACAGTGGTGGGCGATGATGAGTAGACAACAACATAGTAGAAGGGAGATGCGGCGAAGCAGGAGGTGGTGGTGGTTAGCTGGTGACAGCGACAATAGCGACAAAGGGGGTGGCTGCAAAGGAGGTGATTAGTTGGCGGCGGCGATGGTGGCAAACCGACAACAATGGTAGACAACATTTTACAAAAAGTGGTGCATTTGAAATTTGGCAAAATAAAAAAAATTCAAAATATATTAAAATTGAACTAGAAAATGAATTTCAAATACATTGTAATTTCATACTGCATTTGTTTTTCTTCACACTAAACACTTGGATTTCCAAAACCCTTAAGGAAGGAGCGTGCGACAAAAAACTTCTTTTTTTCTTATTCACAATTGAAACTATATATTACATATTTATACACACTCTCAACTCTCTACATTAGATCTCCTCTAATTAGGTTGCCTAATATTAAGTTTCCTAATATACAAGATTCACATTTATGACATTTCATAACACTACCCCTCAAGTAAGAGCATAGATATGTATCATGCATTGGTTGTTACAAATATAAGTGACTCTAGCTCCATTAAAGACCTTTGTGAAGATATCCCCTAATTATTCCCCAATCTTCACATGAGCTGTAGAAATTAAAATCAATTGAATCTTTTTGAGAACAAAATGACAATCTATCCCAATATGACGAGTTCATCCAAGAAAGATAGGGTTTGAGGCAATACAGATTGCAGCTTGGTTATAACACAACTTTGTTGGAACAGTCATCTTAAAAGCCATCTCGATCAAAAGTTGAGATACCCACATCAATTCACTCAAAGTTTGTGCCATCGCTCAATGGTCAGATTTAGCACTAGATCCTGACATTATATTTTGTTTCTTACTCTTCCATGAGACCAAATTACCACCAACAAAGATGCAATATCAAGTAATGGATCTTTGAAAAATCTTGGAACTTGCCCAATCTGCAGTAGAGAAGCATTCAATATGTCTATGCTCATGATTCTGATATAAAATACCTTGTACACGAGCTCTCATGAGATAACATGTATTTGTTTCAAAGCGACCAATGATGGGTTGTGAGAGAAGCATAAATTGACTTATAGTGCTAACTGAATACACAATATCATGACAAGTTACTGTGAGGTAGTTTAGTTTTACTACTAACTTCCTATATCATTTAAGTTCATTAAAAAGCTCTCAAATATTGGTAAATTGTATAATAGGAAGCATCAGAGTACTGCATGTTTTGGCCCCTAATTTTTCAATATCTGATAACAAATCCAACACATACTTCCGTTAAGATAGAAATGTACCCTTCTTGCTCCTTGATACCTCGATCTTCAAGAAGTACTTCAAGGAAACCAGATCATTAATGTTGAACTGATTTTGAAGAATTGATTTCAATGATAAGAATCTCTGCACATCGCTTCCAGTAATAAAAATGTCATCAACAAAAACAGTCAATAAAATGATTCCTAAAACAGATTATTTATATAATACAGTGTGATCACTTCTACTTTTCTGCATCCCAAACTCTTCTACTGCTTGGCTAAATTTTTCAAATCACGCTCGAGGGCTTTGCTTCAATTCATATAAGGACTTGTGAAAATGAGATACTTTCCCAGACTCCCCCTGAGCAATAAACCCAGAAGGTTGCTTCATGTATACATCTTCTAAAAGATCACCATATAAAAAGTATTCTTCACATCAAGTTAATGTAGGGGCTAATTATTCATTGCAACTAATGACATAAGTAGGCAAACCAAAGTCAACCTAGCTACCTAAGAGACTATGTCCAAGTAGTCGATCTCAAAAGTTTAAGCATAGCCCTAGCAGCCAACCATGCTTTGAGACAAGCTACAGATCCATCATACTGAAACTTAACTATCAAAACCCACTTACAACCAACAACCTTCTTTCCATAAGGTAGTTCAACTAGTTCTCAAGTTCAATTTTCAGCTAAGGCATTCATCTCATCAAACATCGTTGCTTGCCATCCAGAATGGGATAGGGCGTGCTGAAACTCTATGGTATAATTGTAAATAGTATAAAATTTTATGTTTTGATAACAGATGTTGATGAACCTCTATGGCTAGGTTAGAAGCAACATTAAAAGTTATCAATTGCTCAAACAAGTAATTGTAAATTTGAATTTAATGTATCAAATGCTTTTAAAGACCATCAACTTCTTTATTATTAAGTCAATGATACCAAAAATAAGAAGGTAGCAAGTGATATTTACCAAATAAAAAATGATAAAGTTTGGCCTTAACATTGAAAAAATTGATATTTGTATGGATAACTATTTGTTATTCTGCAAAGAAAACATTCAACAATAAAAATGTGTGCCATATAGACACACTCAATTTAGGGAAATAAAAGTGATATTTACCAAATAAAAAATGAAGAAACTTTGCCTTAATGTTGAAAAAATTGATATTTGCATGGATAACTACATGATAATCTGCAATGATACCATTCAACAATAAAAATGTGTGTCATATAGGCACCCTTAAATTAAGCAAAAAAAAAAAAAAAAAGAGAGGGCGAGAGCAGTCGGAACAGATATGCAGATTATAAGGTGATAGCCTACTTGCCAGTGCCATCAAAACTTCAAAAGTTGTCTATGCAAGCAATATATAGCCTACTTGCCAGTGACATCAAAACTTCAAAAGTTGTCTATGCAAGCAATATGATTAACATGCAATAACAAAACTCAAAATGAAATGCTGTTACATCTAACTGACAGTGAAGCCTGGAAGCACTTCAACTGTATTTATTTATCATTTGCTCCGTAAGCGCATAATGTCTAACTCAATATATTCACTGAAAAACTTGATCTTTTTGGGCAATCAAGCAATCCATCTACGTGTAAGTGTTTGCTATAGTGTACAACTTACAACCATGATTTCATAAATATATCTTCATCTTTTTCTCATTAACCATCCCAAGACCACAAAATTCAACATATAAGATAGATTTTGTGATCTTTGATTAAGATCAGTATTGATATCATATGGGTAATCCTGAATCATATGTTATATGGATATAGTACTCATGAAAAATTTACACGCCTGTATTGTACAGAGCGAAGACAAGCATTCACATTAAAGCTTGGTGCAAACGTAAATTTCTTTGATTTTCATCAATTATTTCCACTATATATCATCCTTAATGAAATTAAAAGGATAATTTTATTAAGACCATCCTCCTTCATCTGTAGAAAGTAAATATTTCTTAGGATATCTTGGTTGGTTATCTAAATTATATATGACATTTTTTTTTTAACCTGAGATATATTAACAGGATAATGAAAAGAGTACATCAGAGACATTTAACAAGGAATGACAGGAAAAAAGTACTACCAGATGAAAAAAAGATACAAAATTTCATTTGGATCATCTAGCTTGAAGTTCAGTGCATATAAAAGACTAATGATACATCAGATTTCTACCTCTTCCGGAATAAAGAACATCAAATTATTTATCCACTAAAGAGTCAACACTTTGAATGTTGTAGTCAAAATCAAAGAATATATTGTGACAAATAGTCATCGTTTTATTCATCAAAGAAAAGAGGTTGAGACGTTTTAAGAAATTGCAGAGAGCTGCCAGTGATAATATTAGTAATAGTTGGAGTGATCAAAACCACAGAACTAGTAGAAGCGGGAACCACTTTCGCTTGAGGATCTGAACTCAAATCCACATTTTGAGAATAGGTTTGAACAATAGAAGGGTGGACTTCAACCAAAAGTTCATCACGAGTAACGTCCTATGAGTTAAATAAAGTGCTTCTAAGCTTGAGATAAGCCTTGAAATATTTATAGAATCTATGTCCAAAAATTTGAAAACATAAGCAATATGAATACATTTTTTCAAATTCTATCAACTGCCAATATTTAGACAACGAAGACCCAACCCACTTCTTACATAAAGTGCTATGATGTGCAAGTCCACTGTAGCCATAGTTGTTGCAGCTTGCAACATCAGTTTGAAAACGTTTTTCAAATATTAAAATAAAAAAAAATAATGCAAATTGGTTGACTTAGTACATACAAAGCCATTGAAAAGATATTTGAACCATAAACAATCAAAATGGAGAGGCCATTTTAGCACACGCATGGAGGATTAATATAATAGGATTGCAGTGGCAAACATATTATTTCAGCATTTGGCAAAGCGTATAGACAAAAAAGGTTATCATGTAATTTAATATTATTTCTCATAATTTTAATGTGATGCATATGTCGGTCAACTTTTTCAATGATTGAGATTTGAAAATATGAATATAAAAATAATTTTTAAAATTTAATTTAATATAATAAATATATAGTTTGAGTTTTTAAGAGTAGTATGTTTTAATTTTTGAAAAATGAGACTAAATGGATCTCATTACTCTAATAGTTTGTATAATTGTGTCTGATACCGCAAATACTACACCCTCCCGAAAGATAAGTGTATACATCGGCGATAGATCCAATCCTACAAATTAAGAGATTTGTGACATCCATATTGTGACATCTGTTTGGTGTGCGAACCTTTTATGTATGACCGACAAGTTCCCCTATTTAATACAAAGATTAAATAGAGTTTATTTTACCTGGGTTCCAAGTTTCCTATAGAGGCAAGCCCCTATAGTTAATTACATCCCAAGTGACGGGAGTCACTTGAGTCACTTGAGAAAACTCTCGATAATGATCAGTGGTTCTAGTCTTCAAGAATTCAAGATTCAGGTTTTCAAGGTAGGACGTGGAAAAAAACAAGTGGGAGTAGCTCAAGTGAGAACAATCCTTTCAGGGGTCCAAAGAAAGTAAAGGGTAGGGGATATCATAGATTCTGAGGGGAATCCTCAGTGACCTCCCAAACTATCCTACTGTATGGCTGCATTTTAGATACGATGTTAATTAAGTGTTTGATCCTGCCAATTTTATTATTTGGGACTTACATATGCATAACACTCGATTATGCAAATAGCCTGCAGAAATAAGAGCGTTTACGTCGTGTCACACGACAACCTCATAACCTAAGGCGGGTTACGACTTACGCTGCACAACATGGCTGTATAGCGGCCTAAAAAGGGAGTGTGAGGATTTATGTCGCGCTAGGCGAGTTACCGCTATGGGTTGTTATCATACTAGCAAGGGATGATGTTGAAGAAGATCCTCTTGTTACTCGGTCTGCATTCCTCACCGTGCTGCCCACAAAGTTGGCTCCAAGCTCCAATTGTCGTGACAGCTCCAGGGTTTAAGTGTTTGAGATTGGTAGTTTATGTTTCACAGTTTTGGTGTCAATGTTTGGTTTTGTTTTGTTTCAATTTTGGTTTTGCATGCAGAATAGTCAAATTGCAGGTAAATAAAAGGTACTTGAAAGGTAAAATGCAGTAAAGTAAAATGCTGTAGATAAACTGCAAAAACGTACCTGGGAATCTGCTACTGTTGTGCGATTAATATTGTGATCATAGTATGATTTGCAACATATTTAAACATACTTGCAAGAAAAATAAATAAGGCAAGAAAACCCAACATGAAAGTCATAAAAACGAGTAGTAGAAATCACGAGCAAAAGAAACCTGTAACCACATATGGCAGCTCAGGATTGGGTATAAGACATTGATAAAAGTGGGGGCTCAGAGCTGGGCTGTGTGCTTCCCGACCTTGAGTAAGAGTTGCTAGAGGTAGTTCTTAACCTCAATCCAAACGACTAATCATGGACTTTTATAAATTTTCATAGAAAAATTATTTGATTTTCATGCAAAAGCT
>NW_018165126.1:264924-289370 GCF_001263595.1 Phalaenopsis equestris | reverse complement strand
CTCACCTAGGGTGTGCTCCTAAAATCTAGAAAGTCTATGCTGAGAATTAGGTGGATGGACTATCACCTAGGGTATGCTCCTAAAATCTAGGAGACCTACACTAAGTTAGGTGGATGGATTCTCACCTAGGGTGTGCTCCTAAAATCTAGGAAGACTGTGCTGAGGACTAGGTGAATGGACTCTCACCTAGGGTGTGTACTTAAGCTCTAGGAAGCCTACACTGAGGACTAGGTGGATGGGCTCTCACCTAGGGTGTGCTCCTAAAACTCTAGGAAGCCTACACTTTAACTTATGCTTAAGGTGATTGAATGTTTTCTATATCTTCCAATTAATTAAATCATCAATCCTCATCTTTATGACATAACCATTTAAAAAGAAGTAAAACAAAAGAAAGATGTGGCAAACCCACTTCCAAAACTAGTAAAGTTAAGGGAGAAAACAACGAGTGGATCGACCTAAAAGCGTTTAAATAACAATCAATTGAAACCCAAAACAGTGGGCAAAAAAGGGTCCATAAAATCAATTCTAAACCGCATGTAAATCAGCACTTAAAGGCTACATAAATCTTGCCCAAATAATGTGTAGATCGCCTCAATATTAGCCCACCAAAATGCCTCAAAACATTGATTAAAACAACCCCACAGATGGTGGGTTTAATGCCTCCAAAACAGTAGGCAAAGCTCTCTAAATCAACCCTAAAACAATAATTTTAAAATTCTCAAACAACACATGTAAGCTCAAAACATTAATCTTATATGTCCCAAAATCAATTAGGAAATTCAGTCCAAGATAGTGTGTAAACTCTCCGAAATCAGTTAACAAACTGACTCAAAACTGGCTCTAAAATAGTACGTGAATCAGTGGGCAAAGCCCTAAAAATCGCAATGTTTAAATCCACCAAACAACAACCCTCAAGGGAGGCATTCGGAAATTAAAGAACATAGACCCGCAAAGAAGCATTCAAGCCCTAGAATAACGGTCATCTCGAGCCTCGTAGTATTTCCTTTCGAGTGCTCGAAGCATGAAATCAACAAATGAGTATTTAAGATCAACAAGTAAATGGTCATTAGGACTTCACAATATTGCATTTAAGTACTTGAAACATAAACCAACAACGGAGCATTTAAAAACAGCAAGTAAATGATCATTGGAACCTCACAATATTTGCATTTAGGTACTTGAAACATAAAACCAGCAACTAAGCACTTGAAATTAGCGATAGCATATAATTGAAATATTATTTATATTTCTCCAAAATCAGTAAGACTATATTCATGTGGAGAGGATCCCATTTCAAATTTATGTAAACAATTTGATAGTCATAAGATGCAATAGCTGGAAGAATATACCTGTCCTTACCTTACTTCGACACAGCAAGGACACAACAAGAAATGAAAAGGAATGGGAAAGGGAGGTTGTTGTTCGCTGGCGAGAAGGAGGCTAGCAGCTTCAGTCGAGTGAGAAAGAGATTCGGGCGCTTCTCCTGCATGCGTGAGGAAGAGGGAGGTCGAATCGAGCTGGGTGCCGCGTGAGAGGAGGACGAGGGCCTCGATGGGAGCTTCTGAACAGAGAGGCCGCGGGCTTCGGTTCGTGAATGAGCGGAGGCCGAAACTGTCGGACGAGGAAGGAGGTGACGTAGGGCTTCTGGTCGCACCAACGAAGAGGACCGGGGAACCTCTGTCGGGCGATAGAGGGTAGGAGGCGAGAGGGATTTTGGTCAAATGGTAGAGGCCCAGCAGATGCTTCGATCGGGGGCTGCGATCGAGTCACAGAGAGGAGCGGGTGACTGTCAACCGCAGAGGGAGAGCGGGATCGAGCGGGCAGCAGATCTGCTTTGATCGGGGGCTTCGATCCAGTCACAGAGAGGAGCGGGTGAGCGAGGTTGAGCGGGATCGAGGGGGGCGAGGAGGAGGAGCAGGCCGAGAGAGAGGAGCTGTCGAGCACAGAGGGAGAGCGCGATCGAGCAGGAAAAGACTGTCGAGCGAAGGTAGACGAGCAGGAGCTCGGGAGAGGCAAAGAAGGAAGATCCCGGAAGAAGAAGGCGATCCTTCCTTTTAGAATTGGAGCGGGGGAGACGTTATGCTAAAACTTCGGCGGAAAACTTTGGCGGGGATTTAATTAGTTTCAGTTGATAAAACAGATTCAAAAGAAAAGTCTTTAACTTTCAATTAAAATAAGATTAAATGCCTATTTGAAATTCAAAATTGTTTAACCCTTGTTCAGCCCGAGTCCAGCCCAAATCGAACCTGAGTTGAACCTGGGTTGAGTTTGGGCCCGCGCCCCGCTAAAAAAATGTATCGATTTCCGTGTCATTTGTGCGCGCGTGTAACCCTAACAATATTGGTGTCATTCCTAGCTAAAGTTGATGTTCTGGATGCGTCAGTGATGTCTGTTTCGTCATCCGGGGTCGTCCGGACAAGTTCGCCGACGGGCGAGTCGATTCAAGTCAAAGTCGTGTGTGGTGCAGTGAGTGCGTGAATTGCGGCGTTCGCGAGTAATCGAGTCACAAAGGGTTCGCCTAAGGCTGTTTGATTCTATAGAAACTCATTTTCGGGCCCTCTACATGTTGGTCATTAACCCTTGCAACTAGAAGTTGAGTGCTTGGAACCACTCATACGAGTTCTTCACAAAAATGAGTCAAGAAGTGGCTTGAAATTCTACGGAAGATGGGCTTCATTGCTAGTCCGCTAGGATGTTCAATAAGAACTCCTAAAGCTAGATCCTAGGTTCTAAGAGTAGGAGACTAAGACCTCACTAAAAATGAGGTCAACAACATATTACAAGAATTGTATTTAAAGACATTTTCAATAAAATAATGAATATAGGGGTGAAAATAAAAGATAATATGAAAACAAGATTATATTTATCATTGATATGCAAAAGCTTAAGCTTGAAATAATTGAGCAATGGAAAGAGATTCCAGACTAAAATAATAAACATATTTAAAATCGATCAATTAAATATATGTGAATGGATTAAAGGTTTAAAATTTTTGGACGACTAATATCAAAAAGCTAAAATGTGTGACCCTGAATGGTTTAAATTTTATGACAAGAAAATGCATGTTGTCATATATTTTATGCAAAGAATATTGTTGATATTTAGGGGCTGTTTGGTAGGCTGAAAAAGCTAGGTATTGTATTTCTAATCTCGTAAATTAATTTTTTCACTGTTTGGCGGGACGCATAGGAAATGCAATGTATTCTACTGTTTCGCATGACTTATTACCACAGGCAATTTGAGATAAATATATATATACATATTATTTCATTTTTTCCATCATGTTTGTGTAAGCTATATATCTACTGAATACATGAAAAATTATTTTTGAATAAATTAAAACAATTTGCAAAATTGAGAAGATTCTTTCACTGACATTTTTTTATTCCATGCAGCACTTATTGAATATTTTTGCCTCTGAACTAATAGTTAATAGTTTTGCATAATATTGATGAATATATTCATTTGAAAGATGGTCTTTTTATAATTCTAGTATTTTAACTTACTGTGGCCAATGATATATTGCCATTACTTTTCTCATGACAATGCACCACTTAAAAAAAAAAAGGTTCATAATAACAAAAATGATGAAGCCTTAATTTGTGAAGCTTATATGGAAAAGAGATATCAAGTTTCTACCTATATATCTGGAATCAAATGAAATGGAATCAACTATTGTAAAATGATGATGCAAATAAGTTGACTTACGGTCATTTATATTTTTAATAATCCAAGTATGCCGTTAAGTAAGCATAGTTCGTGAAAATGACGATGAATACAAAGTTGCTAGAATTTATGCTTTTACGAAAACAAACACATAAATTTAGGTAAGATCATTCTTATTCCAATGTATGTTTTTCTATTACGAACATGATATGGAGATTTAATAGTGCACTTAATTTATGCAACAGATTTGACATGAGCGTCTAAGGAGAAATGCAAGTATAATAGCGCACGACTTGTAAATGTTTACAAAAAGATAATTTCCCTCTTAGTTATATGCAGAAGTAAAATACTTAATTATATTTTATAAATTATCATCATGCATTAATCATGAAAAATTATGAGTTAAGAGTAAACTAAATGAAATGCCGCACTGTTCAAGTGGTGATTAATATAATAATTCTAGAAGAGTGCTTAATATTAATCATTAGTTCAGCATAAGATCAACAAAATTAAATATTCAACTATTCTATGATTCCTGATTGAATAGAAGTGGTAGAAAAAAAGCAATGTTTGATGTAGAGACTAAAGAGACTAAGGATGAGGAGAACTCAATAGAGAAATAAAAGTCTGAATCATGTGGCTCTTTGAGGAGCATAGACTCAGATGCATAATTGCAGAAGTAATGTATGTACTCTATCTGTTTTAACTTACAAGTGCACAACTTTTACATTGAATTTCAATTCCATTATTTTAATAACTTACATTGTTTAGCATACAAAGCCTGCTATTAAGGTGCATCTGTACATGTCTTCCAATTTTCTAGAAGGTTTCGTTGCTTCAACTTCATATTTATACATGTTCTCAAATATATACATGCAATTACTTTCACTTTTACACAGCTACTGAAATATATAGAGGATGTGGTGATACACTGGATAACTACACACACATAAAATTTTCGAAGTTTCAAGAGAAAACTCGTGCATTTCATCTCATTGAATTTAACTAAAAACGAAATCTTTTTTTTTTCAATAGAATTTGTCTATGATAAGTAGGCATGTTAAACTGTTTACTTAATGCGTGATATTGACTATTGAGCTACTATTTTGACTCAACCCAACAAGCACCGTTGTGCATTTTGGCGCACCGATTATACTGCAACATAACCAAATAGTAAGTTTTCATTTGCCAAACCTTCCATTTAATTCAGTTAAGGTTGTTAAAACGGCTAGTTGTTTGCGAACAACTCTTGTTTGACTCGTATAGTAGCTCGTGTTTGATTCGTTCGCTAAGCAAACGAGCCGAACACGAACAATTTTTTTGCACTCGATATATAAATGAGCATAACACAAACAAACTTTTGTTTGTTCGTGTTCGGCTCAGTTTGACTCAAAATAATTATATATATATTAATTGTCTATAATAATACAAAGATTTATAATCAATTAAAAATATAATAAAAATATATGAATTTTTATTTAAATAAATATTTTAACATAAATAATAATATTTAAAGCTCGCCCTACTCTAAACATCCTACGTCTATGTGATTAGGGTTGTCAAAGTAACTTATTATTCATGAATAGTTCGTGTTGGGCTTGATAATCAAGCGAACCAAACACAAACAAAGTTTTTGAGCTAGATACATAAAAGAGCCGAACACGAACAGTGATTTTTCAACAAGTCGAGTCTGGACTCGCTCAAGCTCGACTCATTTACACCCCTAACGGTTGCATGCATGACTAGAATTGTCAAAATGGTTTTTTGTTAGCGAACAACTCGTGTTCGGCTCGTTAAGCAAACGAGCGAGCCGAACAAGAACAATTTTTTTTTGTTTGAAATATAAACGAGTCGAACATGAGCAGTTGTATTTTTTAATAAGTCGAACACAAGCTAAACCAAAGCTCGCTCATGCTCGACTCGTTTACACCCCTAAATTCAGTAAAACTCATGTTAGCTAAAGCCTATTGGATGGACGAAAAAATATTTAGAGGACCAAATGCAAGATTTTAAACTATTGCTCTTACACAGTATTTTATAATCTTATAAAAAGCTCAAAAAATGCTCTTCTTCATTATTGCCTTGAGCAGTTCACACCTCAACTCCAAGCACCTTTCCTTAAACTCTCCTTCCTACCAAAACACTAAAGCCCTCTTCCTCCACCATTCTACCATCTAGCAACACCCTTCTATACGCCCAAACCCCTTCCAAAACACTTTCATCGCCTCCACCATCTTCTAACACCCTTCCAATATCTCTACCACCTTCCAACACTCATCCGCCATCATTCAACACTCCAACACATTACGCCTCTAATGTTTGGGGCCAAGCCGGAGGAAAACGAAGGCCAAATCGGAATAGATCTTGGTAACGGCACGCCTCGTATGGAAGTATAGTCTTTGGAACCTCATCCTCCCGAGATAGCTGAAGAATGTAGGAATCGTTGAAGATACAATCTCTCTATATCTTGGCTCCCTCAGAGATCTTCAAAGCAAAAAAAGCTTTGCTACTACTCTCCATAGCAATGGCAACCATATCCACCTCCGAGCTGGAATCTCCTAAGTTTAGTATGGTTGCAAAATGAAAAATCGCAAGGAAAAAGCTAGGGCACAACTCAAATATGCTAAAGCCAAATAAGAAGGAATTGAGAAAGGAATGAAGAATTTGAATCGTTTGAACCCTTATATAATTGTTAGAGTAAAAGAGGAAGTGCTCCCAAAAGCAAAAAGGAGGTCAGCTAAATATTTGAAAATCGGGAAGTTGCTTCGTAATAAATAAGACATCATCACAAGAATGGTGTGCCCATGCTTTAGCATCAAAGACTATACGGACCATCTTTCAAAGAAAAAAGAAATTTCAAAAATGTTCTGCATTAGATGTTACAACACAGAAAATTCAATCATACTCTTTCATTAGATAGATCTAAATTCTGATTCTTTATATTGTTCAAATCGATCTTCACGGATTGTAGAAGTCCTTTCATGGCTAATTGCCCTCCTGCAATAAACTGTCCAAATTGGGTGTCATTCAACTTGCTAATGAAGAAGCAATAACATTAACTTTATTTCTCAAACTCTCTACGGTTCTCCTGGATCTCTAAAAAATCCCTTGTCAATTTTCTGCCAAAAAAAGATCGTGATTCTTAGCCTGCTGGAAGTCATCTTCCAACTTCATGATATGAAGTTGCATATCGAGCGACTTGTCTTGAAGATGCACAGTCTTATCTTTTACGAACAATAGCTCGTCACGAACTTCAATGAGCCCCTTCAGAGCTCCGCAAGCTTCTCATTGGTTCTCTCTAACTCTTGGTGAGTTGACAACAACTCTTCCTTCAATCGATTTATGTGATTCAAGAGGTCAACATTAGAAAAAGCAAGCAAGACGGTTCCATCTACTTCTATTAATGGCCTATTCTTAGCGATGGCCACTAGTTTCTCCTCCAATGAAAGCCCTTTTGAGACAATGAGCTTCGTTTCCATGATTTTATCTCTACCCTCATCAACTTTCATGACATCTCGTCCGCCTATAAACATAGGATAATCAAACAATATAAATGGATTGCGTCAACAAAGGATTAGCCAATATTACCTTCGGAAGTAAGTTCGCCTACATCCTACCGAGTTTCCCCACCACCTCCACGGGTCGATTTTTCACTGCTTCGGCATCTTTCAAAATGGAATCATTCAGAAGAGTCGCAAGCTTCAATCGTTGATTGATAGATTTCTTTGCAAAGTAACAACTAGAACAACAAAAGCGTAGAGCCAAAAAAAACCAAAAAAGATGAAAGAAATCAATGCATAGTCACCAAAGCACAACTCTGATAAAGTGATTATGTTGGAATCCTTCCACTTAATCAAAGAATTAGAAACTGGTGATCTAGCGCCAACTTTCAAAACTACAGCTATTGGTTCGCCAGGAATAGGATCCAAGACTGGTGGCACTGATGTTTCTTTCGAAGCCATTTCATTTAAATCGGCTTCCAAGTCCACATTTGGGGTCACAACGCTCCCCGTGAAATTGTCTGACAGCCCTCTTGCTTTGATGAGCTTTGACCTCTCTGCACCGCCATCCTTTCCTTTCGAATCGTGTGAACCCTTAGAATGCTTCCCTCTCTTCAGCTTTCACTGAACAATCACCTTCACCATTCTTCTGCGACATTTATCTCTTCTTTGGAGATCTTTCTCATCGGAGCAGAATCTAAGTGATGACAGATTCTTGAAAATAAAGGACAAAGCACAAAAATGAAGCCTCCAACTCGCAAAGCTCCATAAAGACTGGCATGACTCTTAAATTAACACAATAAAACTCTTTTTATAACCACCGAAATTAATTAAGTCGTTACTAACGTTATCTTTTTTCTTATGAAAAGATTACAGTGTATCGATGGACACAGAACTGTCCTCATAATACTTGTTCTAAATGACTTGATAGTTATTCTTTGACAATTTTAAAAAGTCGGCATCATCACATTCTCCAAAATGGGGAAGTTTCGAACTTTCCACATTCTACTCCACTTCTTAGAAGTACATATCTCCAGATGGCTGCAATAAGTCATGTCTCTTATAACACCATGTGCTTCTACCCTTGGTAACTCGGTAAGGAAAAATTTTCCTGAAACATCTATGAGTCAAGATCACGAAATGAGTTGTTTACATCACCTAGAAAGCGAGAGCACCTGAATGAAAAACAATTCATAGTTACCTAGAGGAAAGAAAGTACTCGCGACTACTCCCTGCAAGCGTAACTTCTGAGCTCCAAGAGGAAAGAAATTTAAAGCTCAATGGTAAACTCTCGCAACTACTCTTCAAAGTATAGCCCACAAAGCTTATTGATGGTGGAAAACACCATTTCGATTGAATATAAATAGAAATATCTCCAAACAAACTCGATAGAGCAAAATATCTGTTGCGATCATCTCATCCCTCAAGTCATGAATAGGGGTTAATTATTCTCTTACTCTTTCATTATCTTACTTTTCTAACAATTTCGTGTCGAAGAGCTAAGAGAATCAAGAAACTATATGTATATAAAAAAAATGAGTTTCTTTAAATAACAAAAAAGCCCAAAAAACTGAGTCGTATGGGCTCAATGGATCAAACCCGCCAACCATCAATTCAATGGTTTAGCACTGACCAGATCAATCGTATTTGTTAATCGTACATTCAAAAGCGACAAGCTACAAAGCTTCTTGCCACCCATAAGAAACCCACTAGTACCACTGAAGTACGTCATTATTCCTATGAGTGTCTCAAAACGAGTTATCTAGTCTTAATCTTCAAGCGAGTTCTTCCAGTCAAACTCGTTCACACTGCCCGAGTTTTCATTCTAAACCTACACGAGCTAGTTAGACCTTCCGACAACTGTCTAGCTATGTCATCAAGCTCGACAAGCGGTTCTTCAAGGTAAAAGAAAGTTAACTCTTCCATATCAGCATGCATATCACCATTTATTAATAGCTTGACAATTCACACCAGTAGTCTTATCGATAAGGAAATTGCTCAAGCTTCGTACTATACAACCTATAACCTAGTTTTATATTTTATTTTTTAGACTTATGTGTGGGTACACAAGCCCCGTAGTATATAAAAAAGAAGAAAAAGCGAAAACGATGATATACCTCTCAATTCTAGGGCCTAAAAACCTCATTGACCATCTCTCTCTCAAAAATTTCCTCAGCTTCTTCTAACTCATTCCTTAAGGTCTCTCTCGGATTGTATGAGTTCGCGAATTACACGAGATCTCATGCCCCAAAGGATTCAACACATAGGGTTTAACAAATTGAAAATTGCTCATGTTTCACAAATCTTGAATCCTGAGGCAAACAGCAAAACAATCTTCAGATTTCAACACACTCAAGGTTTACAAAATCTAAATTTACTGGTTTTGCTAAATCCTACTCAGTCAAAGCTTATATTTAGCCAAGCAATCCCTTAAAGACTCCAACAGGCTTCATTAAACATACCAAAAAAGAAGAGGGGTAATCCACGGAGGATTTGATAGAGCTCAAACGAAATGTAAAACTCGATTGCACTAGGCAAAACGGACTCAACCAAAATCCGAAGCATAAACTAGAAACACTGATAAAAACAATCCATTCATCAGCCAAAAATTAACAGAGTATATGGTATTTGACGATGTGATGTCGTTGCACAGATCAAATTGGAAAAAAGAAAGAAAAATATAGCAGGCTATTTGATTTACACTGATCTGGAAGCTGAGAGTTGGAAAGAGTTCAGATCCAGTATAGCCGCAATCTCAGACGCCTTCCTGTGCGAAGCCATTTCCGGACGGCTACTTGGGAGCCAGAGAGAGCGAGAGGGCAAAAGAACGCCTTCAAAATCCAAAATCCACGATTTGGATGGAAATTGGACGCATCGACTTTCTTAGGTTGGAAAATTAAACTTGACTACATAAAAGTGCCTTGGACTGCGGTTGCAGCTTGGGCCGCCGATAAGCCGGGGGGTGGGGGGTAGGGTGGTGAGGAGGAGATGAAAAGTAATAAAGATATTACATTTTTGTATGTGCTTTAAAAGAGTATGCATAGGGGTATTTTTGGTATTCTATATAAATAAACTTATGGTTCGACCACTTTCTAACTTGGCCGACTAACCTTAATAGGCTTCGGGTTGGCAGGATTAGCTCTGTCTGCTGAGATCAGCTTAGTCGGTTGAGATCAGCTTGATCGAATTAGCTTTCTCGATATAGATATGTAGGATTATATGACCCAGTTGTTAATATTTGATTCCTTATAAGAAGCCACTTGGCGTCATTGGGATTTGGAGATACTAGAGAACCAAATCTTCCCTTGGATTGGTTTTCCTATAATGGTTGGCTCGGATACCCATTTGTCTTGTTTTTGGTTGAGTGATTTGTTCTTGCATCATTCGGTCGTCTTTTGCACATCTCATGTTTTGGTCGAATTTGGTCTTGCTGGCTTGCTTGGATAGCTTCACTCGGCCGAATTAGTAGGCCTCATGATCTTACTGTTGAATCTCCTCAGGATTAGCTATAGCACATTTTTCATTTATATATTTTAATTCTTAATTCTCCTATTTTTAGAAAGCACAATAAGAATATACAAAGTAAATGCAAAAATAGATTTCAGTTGTTCTTAATTAATGACTTAATAATTGAACTCCTCCTTCCCATAGATAATTATTGCCCTCAGCTCGCTCTCTTATAACATCTGTAGGATTATATGAACCAGATGTTGATATTTGATCCCTTATAAGAAGCCACTAGGCGTCATTGGGATTTGGAGATACTAGGGAACCAAATCTTCCCTTGGATTGGTTTTCCTTTGATGGTTAACTCGGATACCCATTTGTCTTGCTTTTGGTTGAGTGATTTGTTCTTGCATCATTCGGTCTTCTTTGGCACATCTCATGTTTTGGTCGGATTTGGCTTAACTGGCTTGCTTGGATAGATTCACTCGGTCGGATTAGTAGGCCTCATGATCTTACTGTTGAATCTCCTCAGGATTAGCTATAGCACATTTTTCATTTATATATTTTAATTCTTAATTCTCCTGTTTTTAGAAAGCACGATAAGAATATACAAATTAAATTCAAATATAGATTTCAGTTGTTCTTAATTAATAACTTAATAATTGAACTCCTCCTTCCCCTGGATAATTATTGCCCTCAGCTCGCTCTCTTATAACATCAACTACATCACCGCCATTCTCTGTGGCAGCGAGTCTTCTGTCGATATCTAGGCATAAATTCTTCAGGTATTATCCATATACAACTTCAACACTGACGCAACCATGGGAGAGGATCTAATAATAGCAGATAAGCTGATGAGGAAGAGAAATAGAGAGGGTAAGAGGACAAGAAAACTTTCTAACTTGTGATAGAGACTGCATCTTGATTTCTCTCTCGTTTATTCTATTTTCTAATTGTAGCTTAATGATTTTGACGATGGACTGGATTGCTCTAACCGTCATCTCTCAGCATCTCATTCTTCTACCAGAACTGCTAGAGACAAAATAAGTGCCCACTTTTATAATTTCATATTATCCAATTCTGTTGAAAAGAAAAAAAGCTTCTATAAACTTATGTACAGATCAAATCATTTTAATCAAGTCACCCAATGGCCTTTTTTGTGCGGACTATTGACGTAACTTTACGTGCCGCGGAGGTTATTCCTGAGTTATTTTTAGGTTATTTCTGGGTTATTTTCAATAATCCCGAAATAACTCAGAAATAACCCGCGATCTTTATTTTTGGGTTATTTCGATATTATTAAAAATAACTCAAAAATATTCTGAAAATAACTCAAGAATAACATGCACGACACGTAGAGCTACGTCAAGAGTTCGGACAGAAAATGTCCACCGCCCTATAACTTTTTTGTTTCATATTTTTACATATAAATTTTGGCAGCTTTTTGAAGTATTTCTAGGACATTTGTGCGAATCGATGAAAGGAATTATTCAGCCGAACAGAAAATGCCCACCGCCCTATAACTTTTTTGTTTCATATTTTTAGATATAAATTTTGGCAGCTTTTTTGAAGTATTTCTATACGGGACATTTGTGCGAATCGATGAAAGGAATTATTCAGGTACGGAGTGGTATGTATGTAAATCTTTCTTAAATTTAGATAGTATAAAATATAGTACTCAAGTTTAAATAGCAGCAAGCCGCCCCCACTTGTTTTCCTAGCTTCAACTTGGTTGTTCTTCACTCTCTAATGCCGTTTATGGCCCTCCCGGGATCACCTCAGATCCCTCTAGCTGCTCCCTTGCCCTCCTCCATCTCCCCTTCACACCGCCGGCTACCGCAGATTTTCCCTGTTCCCATCTCCGCCTCTAAATCTTCAGAGCTCCGGTCAAAGGCAATCGAATTCACTTACAGCAGAGCTGATCCTTCCATAAGATGGCCAGATTTGAGGATTGACGAACATTTCTTCACTCGACAACCCCATCTTCCCTCCCCTTCCCCCGCTGCCTCAGATACTCATTTCCCTAATTCTAGAAAAGACTCCAATGACAAACACGAAGATCCAGATAACCCAGAAGATGCGGAATACCATGAAAACCTGGATGACAAACAACGGCGATACCGCGGCAGAAGGATGAGCAAGCTCGCTTTAAAGCGAGCTAAGGATTGGAGACAAAGAGCACAGCTGCTCGCCGATCAAATCCTCGCCCTCCCTCCTTCCGGGCTCGTCGCTGACGTTCTGGACAACCGCGCAGTGCAAATGACTCCCACCGACCTCTGCTTCGTCGTCAAGTTCGTGGGCGCCTCCAGCTGGACCCGCGCTCTCGAAACTTTCGAATGGCTTAATCTCCGGCGGCGATACTCTCCCTTACCTCGGATGCTTGCTGTCATGATCTCCATTCTTGGACGGCATCGTCAGGACTCCCTCGCAGAGGAAATATTTCGGCGTTCTTGTGTTATCGGGGATGCTGCCGTGGATCCGTCTGTGCAGGTCTTTAATGCTATGATGGGAGTCTACGCTCGTAGCGGGCGGTTTGATGATGTCCGGAACCTGCTCGATGAAATGCGCAAGATAGGCCTCGAGCCGGACCTTGTCAGCTTCAACACCCTTATAAATGCTCGGGCTAAGTCCGGGCAAGTGCCGGCAGGCGCCGCACTGGAGCTTCTCCAAGATGTCCGAGGCTCAGGGCTGAAGCCAGACACAATCACTTACAACACTCTCATCAACGCTTGCTCTCAAAGCCCTAATCTACAGGAGGCCGTGAGTATCTTTGAGGACATGATGAGATCTAAATGCCAGCCTGATCTCTGGACTTATAATACGATGATCTCAGTCTATGGCCGCTGTGGGATGACCCAAGAGGCCGAGCAGCTATTACATGAAATAACGTCGATGGGTTTTTGTCCCGATGCTGTTACCTATAATTCTCTTCTTTATGCATTTGCAAAGGCTGGTAGTGCTGTGAAGGTGGAAACTTTATGTGAGAAGATGATCAAGGCTGGGTACAACAAAGATGAAATCACATATAACACAATCATTCACATGTATGGGAAACAAGGCAGAGTAGATTTGGCCCTCCGGCTGTATGATGAGATGAAACTGGCCAGTTGTAGTCCTGATGCAGTCACCTATACTGTATTGATTGATTCACTTGGAAAAACTGATAGGATTGTAGAGGCAGGCAAGTTGATGTCAGAGATGGTTGATGCAGGGGTGAGGCCTACTTTGAGGACTTTCAGTGCCTTGATTTGTGGATATGCCAAGGCTGAGATGAGGGTAGAGGCTGAGAGAACCTTTGATCTTATGGCAAGGTCAGGGATTAAGCCAGATTGTTTTGCCTATTCTGTTATGTTGGATATGTTGGTAAGGGCCTCCAATAACAGGAAGGCAATGGCTTTATATCGGGAAATGAGGCAAGATGGCTTTAGACCTGATAATAATTTATACCGGATTATGTTGGGGGCTTTTGCAAACGAAAATAAGTTCATTGATGAGATTGTCAATGACATGCAAGGAACTTTTGGGATGAGTTTGAGTGAAGTTTCCTCTCTTCTTGTCAAGGGAAAATGCCTTCTTAAAGGGGTGGAGATATTGAAACGGGCTGTAATTCAAGGTTTCAAACCCAATCATGAATGCTTGTCAGCCATTTTTAATGGCTATACTTCATCAGGTAGCTATCAAGAAGCACAAGCCTTTCTAGATTTCTTGAAAGAAAATGTACCCGAATCCCATTGTTTGATGACTGAAGCTTCTATTATACTTCACTGTAATAATCACCAGGTGGATGCTGCATTAGAGGAGTACAAGAAAATGAAGTTGAGTGGTCTGGTTTTCTTAAGCAAAGGTGTTAGCCTTTATGAAGCGCTAGTCACTTGTTGTGAAAAAACTGAATCTTTTTCAGAGGCTTCTCAACTATTCTCAGATATGAATTTTCTTGGCGTTGAACCTACTAAGAAAATTTATAGGAGTTTGATCACAGTCTACTGCAAAATGGGTTTTCCAGAAACAGCTCATTATGTGCTGGATAAGGCGGAATTGTCTGGTATATATTTCAACGATCTATCGATTCATGTGGACTTGATTGAGAAATATGGGAAGCTAAGGCTATGGCAGAGGGCTGAGAGCTTGGTAGGGAAGCTCAGGCTTCGCGCTCCTATTGATATTAAAGTCTGGAATGCTCTTATATATGCCTATGCTGAGAGTGGTCGCTATGAGCAAGCAAGATCGGTGTTTAATATGATGATGAAATATGGTCCAGAACCTTCTGTAGAATCTGTGAATGGTCTCACGAAGGCCTTAATAGCTGATGGAAGATTAAATGAGGTTCATGTTGTAATTCAGGAATTGCAAGTTATGGATTTTAAGATAAGCAAAAGCACCATAGTCATGATGCTTGATGCATTTGCAAGAGAAGGAAATATATTCGAGGTAAAAAAGATATACCATGGCATGAAGGCAGCAGGCTATTTGCCAAATATGCAGCTTTATAGAAGTATGATTGAATTGTTTTGTCATGCAAAACGAGTACGAGATGTTGAGTTGATGGTTGCTGAGATGGAAGAGGCTGGTTTAAAACCAGACATATTTATCTTCAATGCTCTACTAAAGATGTACACAAGAATTGAAGATTTTAAGAACAGCTTGGAGATTTATCATAGAATTGTAGAGGCTGGATTGAGCTTGAATGAAGATACCTTCAATACACTTATAATAATGTATAGCAGAGATATGAAACCTGAGCAAGGTTTTATTGTCCTAAATGAGATGGAAAAAAATGATCTTGAACCCAAATTGGATGCCTATAAGAGTTTGTTGGCCTCATGTGGGAAGGGGCAGCTATGGGAAAAAGCTGAAGAGCTTTTCCAAATCATGTTGTCTAAGGGGTTTAGATTGGATCGATCTTTCTATCATATTATGATGAAGATATATAGGGATTCTGGAGACCACTTCAAAGCTGAAAACTTGCTCACTTTGATGACAGAGGCTGGTGTAAAGCCAACAATTTTCACAATGCATATGCTTATGGTTTCTTATGGAACGGCTGGGCGGCCTCAGGATGCAGAAGAAGTGCTAAAAAATATAAAAAACTCAAATTTTGAACTTAGTGCATTACCCTACAGTTCTGTGATTGATGCCTACTTTAAGGGTGGTGATTATAGACAGGGAATTGCTAAAATGGTGGAAATGAGGAAAGATGGAATTGAAGTAGATCAAAGAATATGGACATGTTTTATCAGGGCTGCTAGCTTCTGCCAGCAGACAACTGATGCAATGCTTCTCCTTAATACCCTACGTGACAATGGTTTTGATCTTCCTGTCAGGTGCAGCAAATGTTGACCTTCATTAAAAGATCATTTTTCTCCTTTATCTGTAGCGCACACAAGGAGTAGATGTTTTATATCCTTCTTTTGTTTTACAGACTTCTGACTGAGAACACGGAGGTACTGGTTGCCAAGGTAGAGAAAGTGCTGGGGGATTTGGTGCCCGAGGAAGACGATGCTTGTTTTAATTTTGTGAATGCTCTGGAAGATTTGCTGTGGGCCTTTGAACGGAGAGCCACTGCTTCATGGCTTTTTCAAATGGCAATAAAAAAGGGCATATACCGTCATGGCGTGTTTCGGTATGAATGCAGAACCTGGACTGATTTTGAGGAATTATATAAAGAGAAGAAGTGCATAAAATCATCTTTCTTAGGCTGTTATTTATGTATAAGTTTTAGATATTTTAATTATTTCATATCTGTAGACAAGCACAAAATATGCCTATTAGATGCTGATAAATTAGTGTGATAGGATTAGGAAGAAAAAATGATAGTACTGAGATTATTTAAATATAAATTGTTCGAAATGATTAATCAAAAATATATTAAAAATTATAACTTGATATTAAATCGATGCAATAAATAATGAAATAAGCAAAAAGAAAGAACACATAGACTTTATGTGGAAAATATAAGACGGGAAAAATCACGGGTTGAGGAGTAGAATTCACTATCAAATAAGAGATTACAAGTGGAGAGTATCTTGCGCAAAACAAAAGAGGGGTATTTATGGTTTTAGCAATTTCCCTTTAAATAAATAATAAAAAAAAGCCAATAAAACAATAGCACGCAGACTGCAATCTAAAGCTATTATAAGCTCGTTCTTATGGTCAAAACCTTCAATACGTGTGCTCAGAGTTACCTTCTAAAGCCACAATCCGTGCAATCATAATTTTCTTATAAGACGAAATGGGACCCACAAAATTCGCGTCATAAATTACCATTCTCCACCTTGACACGATTTTCCAAAGACGTAATGAATATAGCTTTTTTCACTTCTTCCACAAAGCTCTAATGATCAGTAATGAATACGAACCAAGTCTAAACAATGCTCAAAATTGACTATTGGAAGTGCTTTAGTCATCATATCTGCAAGATTATCATGGATCTTACAACAATACCACCACGAGCGATAACTTCACGAACAAAGTGATAAGGTGTGCTTATTTTTCTCATTAAACATTTTATCTTTGCTGAGATCAATAGCACTTTGACTGTCAAACATCAGCATAATTATTTTCAAATCTTCACTAAGCTCTTCAAATAGACCTTTTAACCAGAAAGCTTCTTTGCAAGCTTTAGTAATTGTCATGTACTCAGCTTCAATTTAGATAATGCCACTATTTTCTATAAAGTAGCCTTTAAGCTAATCATACAGCCACTAGCAGTAAACATGTATCCTGTAAGTGATCTACTTATATCAAGATCTCTACAAAATCTGAATCAACATAGCCAATGACTCTGTAGTTCTCCCGAATTGCAAGCAAACATCTTTTGTTCTACATAGATACTTGAGAATCCACTGAACTGTTTTCCAATTTTCTTTACTCGTATTACTCATATATCTACTAATTGTACTGAATAATTATGATAAATTTGGACGATAAAATACCATAGCATACGTAAGAGATCCCACTGCACTAGAATATGGAACTCGAGAAATATATTCAATCTCATCATCAAATTGTAAACACAAAGATGATGAAAATCTGAAATGCACAGCTAATAGAGTACTTATAGGTTTGACATTTTGCATATTAAATCTATTCAATACTTTTTCAGTGTACCCTTGCTAATTCATAAATAATTTACATGCATTTCTATCTTTCTGAATCTCCACGCCAAGTATTTTTTTTGCAGCTCCCAAATCTTTCATTTCAAACTTTCAAACTCATTGTTAAGTTAAGTTGAGCTTTTAACATCTTGATATCATCTTTATCCTTAGTAGGTATCAACATATCATCGACATATAAAAGCAAGTAGATAAATGAGTCTTATTATTTTTCTTGAAGTAAACACAACTATCATAACTATTTTTCTTAAACTTATGAGCGATCATGAATGAGTCAAACTTCTTATGCCGCTGCCTAGGACACTGTTTCAAACCGTTAAGAGATTTCTTTAACAAACAAACATGATCTTCTTTTTCTGTAATCACGAAACCCTCAAGCTGCTACATATAGATGTCTTCTTCAAGCTCTCCATGTAAAAATAGTCTTCTCATCTAACTGCTCAAGCTCAGGTCATACTTAGTCACAATACCAAGTAAAGCTCGAATTGAGCTATGTAGGACAACCAAAGTGAATACATCTTCAAAATCTACATATGGAATTTGACTAAATCCCTTTGCAACTAAGTCTGGCCTTATATTGGGCATCTTCAGCCCCTAGTATACCTTTCTTTTTCTTATTATAGTGAACATCTTTTTTGCATTGAGGTGATTTCACCAAATCCCAAGTTCTATTTTTATGCAAGGATTCAATCTTCTCTTGCATAGCGATCATCCACTTATCAGCATCAATTGAGTTCATCGCTTTTTTATAGCTATAAGGCTATTCAACACACTCAATACATTCAGCTACATTTAGAGCATAAGCAACCAAATTAGTCTCAACATACCTCTAAGGCGACTTAATTTCTCTTCTTTGTTATATTCTTAACAATCGAATACTGTGATGATTGTTGTTGTGATGGTGGGAGAACGACATTATCATGATTATCTGAGCTTGACTCAGAAGTTATGCCCAAAGATGTGTCTGTATCAATCTGAAGTTCCATTTTTTTGCTAAACATTTTCTTTTGATCATCATTTTTAGATTTTGTAATAGATGTTGTATGTAACATGATATACAACATTTATTATAACTTTTAACTCTAATTTTATAACCAAGAAAACACACTTTATAATCTAGGTTCTAATTTACCGTTATTAGTATAAGCATATGTGAGACAACAAAAAATTCTTAAATTAAAGTAATCTGCAGGTTTACTGACCAAATTTCATGTGGAGTTTTCTTCTCAATAGCATTAGCCCAAAAATGACTTAGGTAGCTTGACATTGGAGACTATGCAACGAATCTTCTTTATTATAGTCTTGTTCATTCGCTCCGTCATGCCATTTTGCTGAGGTGTGCGTCGGTTTATGAAGTCTCTCATAATTCCTTCTGATTTGCTAAAGACATTATATCTCTTGAACAGAACTCCAACTCATTATTAGTGTGAAGTCGTTTGATCTGCTTTATAGCCTTCTTCTCGATTATGATTTTTCATTCCTTAAATGTAATAAAAACATCGCTTTTCTGCTTCAAGAAGAACACCCAAACTCTTCTGAAGAAATTATCAATGAACGCCAACATATATTTGGCTCCTCCTTTTGATTATACTATAGACGGTCCCCAAAAGTCAGAATGTATGTAGTATAATAATTCATTAGTATTGTGAATTCCAACATTTAACTTAACTCGTTTTGTTTTTCGAATACACAGTATTCTCAAAACTTCAATTTAGTAATGCTTTAACCATTTAGAAGTCCCCTTCTGCTTAGTTCAGTCTCTCATTCTCACTCATATACCCAAGACGCATTTGCCAAAGTCTAGTTGCTTCATCTTCTGACATGGAAGAAGTAGTAACTGTTGCATCACGTACCACAGTAGAGCCTTGTAAGATCTATAGCCCCACAATTTTCTTCCGTCCCTTCGTCATAATAAGAGATCCTTGGCCTAGCTTCAAAACTCCCACCTTCACCAAAGTACTTATACCCATAAGAAACAAAGAGTACTTAAAAAGATTAGATTTCTTTTCAGATTTGGGACATGTCTCCCATCTCCAAGTGTTCTGATAACTCGAACAAATATCTTGATTCTAATAGTACCGACACCGATTATCTTACAAGGAGCGTACTACTCCTTAAAGAGGTACCCTTTGACACTGTTTTATGTGTTGAAAACCAATCTCTATTGGGACACATATGAAACATACAAGCTGAATCAAGTACCCAATCATCACAAGGTTCTCCGTCTGAGACAACTAGGACTTCACCATAATTAATAACTTCTTTATCAACACTGGCTATACCATAATGATCTGATTGTTTGCCCTTTTGATTTTAAGTTGCTTTCTTATTTTTATTCTGAATTTGTAACATTCAGATTTGATGTCCCTTTTTCTTACAGTAATTGTATATCTTATCTTTATTTCTAGGATTTGATCCACTCTTTGTATCGGCACTTAACTCTTCTCTTGAGTTTTACCTTTAACGAGAAGGTCTTCTCATTGAGCAACAAGTTCATCCACTAGTTGTTTCATCTTCTCCTTACCAAGTAAAACATCATATACTTTGTCTAAAGTAAACATCTCTCGCCCATACAAGATTACTTCTCTAAACATTATATATGATGAAGACAGTGAGCATAATAAGATTAGTGTCAAATCGTCTTCGTCATAATGAACTTCTATGTCTTTCAAATCAGAGACGATTTTCTTAAAAATAGTTAAGTTATTTATAACAGATGCACATTCTGTCATTCTATGAGAGTGTAAACGTTGTTTTAAGTGCAACTTACTAGTCAGGCCATGCTCAATTGCTCTAGTTTGAGTCATAACGCAGCGTTGGTCTTCTCCTTCAAAACTTCATGTAGAATCTGGTGTTTTAAATGAAGATAAATTTGAGAAAGAAACTTTCGATCTTTAGGTTGCTTTTCCTCCAACGTCCATGATGAGGGCATTTTTTTGAACCCAAGTAGCCTATTGTTTAGATCCATCTGTACTAAGACTCCTTGCATCTTAACCTCCCAAAGAGGAAATTTTTTGTTGCGATCTAAAAGAGGGATGTCATTCTTAATTGTTGCCATCGCCGAAATCATGTATGACTTTGATACCACTTATTATAAGTTGATATTAAATCGATGCAACAAATAATGAAATAAGAAAAAAAGAAAGAACACATAGATTTTACGGGAAAAACCCAAGTTGGGAAAAATCATGGGCAGAGGAGAATTACTATATCAAATGAGAGATTTCAAGTGAAGAGTGTTTTACACAAAATGGAAGATGAGTATTTATAATTTTAGCAATACCCCTTTAAAGTAAATAATTAAAAGAGAGCCAATAAAATAATGACTTACGGATTGCAATCTAAAGACTATTATAAGCTTGATCTAACGGTCAAATCCTTGAATCCGTGTGCTCATAATTTCTTTCTAAAGTCACTATCTGTGTGGTCATATTTTCCTTAGGAGACGAAACGGGACCCATAAAATTCATATCATAAATTTAGTATTTAATATATCTGACAATTATTTATAGAAATGAATGAAAAAAGTGAATTTATTATGTCAAAACCAAAATAAGCTCTGAATGTTTGCACTGCTTTTGTCTAGGAATTATCTGTGTTGTGTTTAAATGAAAACTATGTCAAAATCCTCACATTCTAATTTCTAAGTTATGCTGAGTCGAAGATTTACAAGACATTTTTTTTTGTTTAAAATAAAAACGGTTGCCAATAAGAACCTGAGTAAGATTCCATTGATTCTGCAACTTCTGATGTATTGCAAGCAGGGTTGCAGATCGGGACTGGGGAGCTGATTTCAGAAAACTTTCAGGCGGTGCAGCACTTGTAGCTCTTACGCTATGGCTTGATTATATGCAAGTAAGCACTTTGTGCGTGCAGGAATTCTAATGTAAAACTTTTTACTGGCTTCTGATTTTTATTTTATTTTTTCTCTTGCATGCAACAGGATGCTTCATTGCAGGGATCTCCGGAGTCACCTAAATCAGTTGTGTTGATCACAGGGACTGCAGAGTACAACCTGGTTTCCCTGGACAAAACCCTCAAGACATATCTCTGGGAAATGGGCTCACCATTCCTTCCCTGTAAAACTCGATCCGGCGTCCTTGTGGCAAAAGCTCACTCCCTTAGGATGTGGCTAAAGGATTCTTCATTCTGCATGGATCTGGAGTTGAAAGATGCGCCCTATCTTCCCAGTTCTAATTCGATGTCTCTCACAGACGGCTATTTTATGAGGGCAGGGTTAGTTTCAGCTTTTAAAGATATAAATGACAGAGTTGGAAAGGTGAACCCTAAGAGATTTGCGAGGCTAGCTTTATTGTCTGAAGAGAACAGAAACAAGGCGATCGAGGCTCATATAAAGGGCAGAAAGGAAAAGCTTGAAAAGTTGCAGAAAAGGGGGAATGTAATAGCGAGGAAAGCGACAAGATTGCGCACTGGAAAGTTTATGAGGCGGCGGCATACTGCACTGGCAACTCAACGTTAGTTAAATGAATGTTGACATATAAGTATCAAATTTTATGTGTTTGATTTGTAATTACAAAAGATTTGTGCTGTATATATGTAAATTTTCCTAAAAAATTGATCCCAGTTTTACGATTTAAAATTTGCTAGAAAGTTTTCAAGAATATTTTCTGTCATGCTGTGGAAGATTGGCTGTGGAATATATCACCATCATTCCTCACGGACGGTTTCTCGGCGGAGTTACACCGCCTGTAACCTCTCTGACCTCTCCCCCGCCCCCCGACCTCTCCGCTGCCCTGCAATCTTTCACCGCCACCGGCGACCTACGCAGCGCCGCCGCGGCTCATGCCCGAATCATTATCCTTCATGATCTCGCATCATCTTCCTTTTCTCTCTGGAACAAGCTCCTCAAGTTCTACCTAAACTATGGTCACCCCCGCGATGTCCGCCTTTTGTTTGATCAAATGCCGAACAGGGATGCCGTATCTTACAACACTTTTATCTCCGCTCATATCCGCAGCAATGGAGATCCTACGGAAGCCGTGTTTCTGTACTCCCGAATGCTGGAGGAAGGAATGACTCCCAATGCCCTAACCCTATCAGTACTGCTCTCGGGTTACAATACTAGTAAGTATCCTTGTGTGCTGATGCAACTTCACTCACATGCGATAAAATTTGGCTTATGCTCCGATGGATTTGTCGGAGGAGCTTTGGTGAATTGCTACGAGAGGTTATCAGGGCTTGAGGACGCCATTTGTGCGTTTGAAGATATAACAGAGTTCGATTCAGTCTCGTGGAATATAATGATTGATGCCTGTGCTTGCAGCGGCAACAAAGAGAAGACCGTCTCCATTTTCTTAAGAATGAGATGGGAAAATGGTGGCTGCTTCGATTGTTTTGCGTTGACGAGCGTCTTGAAAACCTGCTTGGAGAAGAAGGATTTGGACCTGGGCATGCAGCTCCATAGCTGCGCTTTGAAGTTTGGGTTGGACTCCGATACTCCAGCTGGAAATGCTCTACTAACAATGTACTCTAGATGTGGAGAAGCCATTGATTCTGCCTCACAAGTGTTTGAGAGAATTCCGAAACCGAATATCATAACTTGGACAGCAATGCTCAGCGCATTTGTGCAGTATGGGATGACGAATGAGGTGATTAGCTTTTACAGAAAAATGCTCGGAGTAGGCATAACAGAAAATGAATATTGCTTTGCTACTGTTTTGCCTGCTTTCAGTGAATTATCCGTTGTTGAACATGGGAGAATGATTCATTCCAGAGTATTGAAATCCAAAGTTCAATCAGATGTTGGGGTGGGCAATGCTCTTATGGATATGTACTTTAAATGTGGGAGCTTGGAAGATGCTCATTTGGTCTTTCAGACCATGAAAAACATTGATGTGGTGTCATGGACCATAATGATTTATGGCTATGGTCAGCATGGGAAGGGAAGAAAAGCTCTCGAGCTGTTTGAATTGATGAAAAAACAAGGCTTTAAGCCTGATGGAGTTACTTTCCTTGGTGCCTTATCTGCCTGCAGCCATGGAGGTCTTGTAAATGAAGGACTTGGGATTGTGGAATCCATGATTGGCGAATACTGCATAAAGCCTAGAAGGGAACATTGTGCATGTGTGGTAGATTTGTTTGGTAGAGCGGGAAGGTTGAGAGAAGCTGAGGGGTTTATAGAAGAGATGGGTGCGGGATCGGATCCGTTGGTGTGGGAAACACTTTTAGGGGCTTGTGAGATATATGGAGAAATGGAAGTTGGAAAGAGGTCAGCAGATAAGCTAATGGCACTGAAACCAGGCAATAATGGTCCATATGTCTCTCTCTCTAATATTTATGCTGAGCAAAAGATGTGGGAAGAGAAGGGTGAGTTGAGGCAGAGATTGGATGCAAGTGGAATGAGAAAGGATGCGGCACAGAGCTGGGTTTGAGCTTTAGATATTTGATTGGAAGATTTACATACATGCCACTCAATTCTTATGTATTTATCTATGCAAGAAAATGTGTATTTCAATGCTTAAAAGTTAATAGTGGTTTTTTTTTAATGTGATATGAAGGATTTTGGTTGTTTAAATGCAAAAAAGTAAAGTTTAGGTGTTAAACTAATAATTCTGGAGCATGCCACTTGTCTTCCAATTGTTAAATGGTAGTATCTTTGCGCCGTTACACCCACATACAAACAAACCATTTTCATGGTAAAACCCTGCTTTATCCTCGCTTATATAATACAGATTGTAGAATAACATCTAAAACAGATTGC
>NW_018165126.1:263851-264824 GCF_001263595.1 Phalaenopsis equestris | reverse complement strand
TTTAAATTCCAATTAAGCGCGCCGACGGTGCCATCTACCCCGCTGATGGCGAGCTCACGGAAACACCTTTAACCACGATTTTGACCAGTTAACCACCACTATTACTCATCCCCTTCCTCCTAAAAATGCCATTTTTTGACTTAGGGCTTGAAAGATCTTGGATTGGGAGGCAATTTCAAGGCTTTTTGACACCGGATTTAATCATCTCTAGATAAGAGCTTCACTCCAAGCTAAAAATATTTGATTTCCACCATGAAATTTTCTCACATTGAGGAGATCCGAAAAATTTGGATATGTAAAAAAATTTTTTGGAAGAACTTCATGGATTTTATTGTTGAACTTTTAGAATTACTATTGGAAGGCATGATTTACATATTTGAAGTAATTTTTGGAATTTTTCTATAAATTTGATTAGATTGAAATGGCTCCAAGGCAAAAGAGAAGAGTTGAGTTCAACAAGTCTCGCTTCGTCAATGCGATGGCTCAAACAAAATTTCCTTCCATATTTAAAGGAAAGAAGTGCATACAAGATCGAGTTTTTGAAAGTTCGGGAGGAGAAAAACGAGTTATTGTCGAGAGGAGGTGAGAAAACATTTGTTACACCACCAATAAAGCCGATGCAAATGTTGTGAAGGAGTTCTACGCCAATGTGATTTATTCTGATGACGGAATCGCTCAAGTGCCTGGATTCCCTGTTGAAGTTAATGTCGCCCGCATCAACACTTTTTATGAAGTCCCAGACTCCTATAGCTGCCACTATGAATCCTTTAGTACAATGGAAGGCCCCCTCAATGATGTGATCAACTTTCTCACTGATGGGAAAGGAACATGGAAGATAAAGCATCGAGAAAGGATAAATTTTTCTGCTTTCATGTTGAATGTCACCTCTAAGGCGTGGCACTATTTCATTTCCTCTACTCAGTTACTGACCTATCACCAGATAGAGCTATTCTGAATTTCTGTATTCAGAATA
>NW_018165126.1:261665-263628 GCF_001263595.1 Phalaenopsis equestris | reverse complement strand
GAGGTGGTATTTTTCGTAATTCCACAAGAAACTGCCTCAGTTTTTTTGCCTAACCTGTTATTGAGGCAAGTTATGAACCTCCTCCTCCTTCTAGCTCCCCTACCTTAACAGATTTGATGAATGAGTTGACCTTGCAGAGGAAGAGCATAGATTTAATAAACGAAACGATTGGAGGTTTAAAACGCCGACATGATTATGAAAGTGAGTACCTGCAGAGGCATTCAAATTTTAAGATTGCTTATTATGAAGCTCAGGCCCGACACTATAGAGGTGAGCCTGATGTTACGTTTCCTAAATGCCCCCAATATACTCAGTATCATCCCAATCCACCTGCTGATCAAGACAATGAAGATATAGCTTAGGATTTTGATATTGAATGAAATTGATGTACTTATATTTGTATTTTTTATTTTTGTGATCTTTTGTAATAGAAATGGATGTTTGTGTATTTAGACTTTCATTTCTATTATTTCGTGTACTTGGATAATTTTAATTTTTGTTATAAAGTTAGTGTTATAGTTAAATATGCATGTGTAATTTAATAGATGTTGAATAGTATTGTGGATTGTATGTGTTAGGAAATGTTGTGCTTGTTTAATGTTTTGGTTTTATACTTATTTCAAAATTTCATTACCTAGAAATTCCTCTAATGATTTATATGTGTAGAAAGCTCCTAATATTACAGACCAGGTGAAGTAAAAATTTGAGAAGGCCTGCAGAAATTTCAGAATGATAAAAATGCCTACAAATACTGAGGTATGATTTACATTTATAGTTTTTCTTTCCACCTGCATTATTTCATATTTAAAAATTTAAGTTTGGGGGAGGGAAGAAAAAGATTAACTATTAGATGTCCTCTATTTTAATATTTTCAAAAATTATTTATATGATTTCATGTAGTGAATTTAATTTATGTAACTATATTTTTGTTACTATTTGAATATGATAGAAGATTTAAAGAAATATTTTTGTAATGAAACTTAATTTTTGTTACTGAAGATATTTAGTATAGGAGAATAAGATTATAATTAACTATTTAAAGTAAAGGAAACTGTATTTTGAAGTATTAATAATCTGGAAACTCATTTGAGAAGAAAATATTGGGGCTCAATGATGTAAAAACTATGAAATATTTATAAGGTAAAGAAATGCTTTTAGTTAGGAAAAGAAAAGTGAAGTTCAAAATCACTAAAGGCTATCTAGATATAGTAATCCTCACTTGAAAAAGGAAAAAGAAAGGATTGAAAACAGTCCCTGAAATGAAAGAAAAATATATAGGAATGAAAACAATCTAAATGAAAAAGACAAAAGAAAGAAAAAATTATGGAAGTGAGGAGAAGCTTGAGGATATGCCTAATCAGAAATTGGCTTCAGTGGACCTACCTAAAGCGAAAACTTAAATACATTCTTGAACTTATATTTATGGAATAGTATTTTACTAGTAGAGTTCTCATGAAATTATTATCTTTTGAATATTCTAAGTGACTTAATATTACAACATATAGTCATTCTTGAAATAAATAGAAGACTAGAACACTTAAACTTGATGACTAGATAATCTGATAGCTACATAATTAGATTCAATTACTTGAATTGTTTCTGAAAATCTCACTATGATATTTATTTAAGTCAAACTTATAGTGTTTTCTGAATTAAAATTTTACTGCATTAGATCATAACTTTTATATAGTACTAAAATTACTTGAGGACAAGTAATAGTTAACTTTGGGGGATTTTGACCAAAGGAAAATATGTTGAGATTTTCATACCTATTTTATACTATTTTTGATGATATTACACTTTAAATAAAGGTATTTTTGATCTTTTGTTATAGGAATAAGGAATTAGGTTCATTGGAGCAAAAAGATGCAAAAAGAAGCGAATTTGGAGCAAAATGGACCAAAATGTGAAAATTTGAATTAGGCCGCCGACGACACCCTCGACGCCGCCGACGGCGAGATGT
>NW_018165126.1:254674-261239 GCF_001263595.1 Phalaenopsis equestris | reverse complement strand
ATTCGGTCCTATCGTTTGGGTGCTGATGTGTAGATGTTAGCCCTCAGATGAGGGGAATGTGGGAGCTCCAAGTGAGAGTCCGTATCCTCCCAGCCTAGTCGCAGAATCAGTAACCAAGCATAGGATTAGTCAATGTTCTTTATGCCTGGACCAAAGGGTAAAGAATATGTATGCTTTTATTCGGCACAATATAATTTGAACTAATTCATTTTATCCATTCACTATAATTTCTTGACAAGGAGAATGATGCTTTCTTATATATTGAATATCACAATTACACCCTACTTTCTATCATTAGTTACTTATTAGTTATTAAAATTATCTATTTATTTCAATTGCCTATTAGTGACAGATAAGCATATTGAACGTCGTTGTTGTGATTAAAGTCTTTCTTTTCTAAAGTCTTAGTCCGTAATTCTAAACAACTCCCTGTGAGATTGATATCTAGGACTCCATTAGAGCCCTATATTACTTGAGCGATACGTATACTTGCATCGATAAATTTGACTTTAACATTATTGAATATTATAATTATACAGCTTAATCAAATCAGACACATTTATAAAGTCGTGATCAAGTCTTTGGACACCGTTGCTGGAAATTAAATCTTCTAGTAGCGTAATCAAATTCTTCTATTGGTCGATTACAAAAAAAAAGTCGATCACTAGGCTTGGAGGATATCGACTCCCACTCAAGAACTCCCACTTCCCTTCACTTGAAGGTTAACGCTCGCTTTAGTTTTTAAACACTAAGACCGAATTTGGGATTTTAGTCTGTCACCCTAAAGATTCTCCAATTCTACACCCAACAAAGAATATTTTCTTATTTATTTGCACTTAATTCCATGAACATAATACTCTTTCATGGAATCAAATCTGACCCTCACTCTGTTGTAGAATTCATACTCCATTTCCCGGATCATATGTTTCACAACACATTTTAACAATTCAATTGGCCAAATTGAAAAGTAAATTAAGTTCGGAGTCGAAAAATCATCACAATTTTATTTTATATTTTAAAATTGTCACATCCATATTATCTCTTCATTTCACCATATCTTAGGGTATGAAAAAAGATAAAGAAAACTACTTAGACTTCATGAGAAAGATACAACAAAACACAAATTTCATAGATAAAAGAAAGTTCTTACAACACTAATAAACAAACAACACTTATCTGAAACACTTTCTCAAAGTAAATCCCTTGTAACCTCTCCTAGGAAATGTAGAAAGAAGAAATCTCTCACTTTTCTCCTTCTCCAACACTCTTAGAGAAGAATTCACACTTAATCTCACCACAAAAACTCTAAACTCTTAAACAAAAATCACTAATAGACTCAGGAAAAAGAAGGGCATATTATGAAGAATGGCAAAAAAGGAGCGTGGTGGAACGTTTTGGAGTGAAAAGAAGTCCCTTTCTTGATGAATCTGAAGTAATGAAGCAGTGAAGTAGTGAAGGAGTGAAGGAGTGACAGAGTCTGTTTCCTGATGAATTTCGGCCCCAAATAGACCCTAGAGTCGGTTCTCCAAGAGGTGCCTACAAATTCTCTTCAAAAATCGTCCAAATACATAGAATCTTCTAGAAACAGGGGCTAAACCGACATTGGTGCCATCGGCGCCAGTGTCCCTCAATTTAATTCACTGTTATCTGTTTAAAGGCATCGTTGGCGCTCTTCTGGAACTGTCGGCGCTGAGTAAAATTCTCAGTTTGTTCTGTTGTTCTGTGCAGTCGGCGCTGCCCTTGGCACGATCAGCGCTGAGTATTTCTTCAAAAACTTCATTTTGACTTCAAATTCCATCCTTTTTGCTTCATTTTTGCTTTAAGTCCTAAAAATCAATAACCTGTAAAAAACATCAAAATATCTTCCATTAAAGTGCAATATCACCAAAAATAAGTATAAAATATTGGTCTAAAAATGCATATATTTTTGGTGTATCAATGACCTGGAACTATTTTGAAGATCTCTTGAATTATTTTGAGTTTATTTATGAACTTATCATAATGCTCCAATAATCATCTGAGGTTGAGTGTGATTACCTCGTTGCTCATTGAAGCTTAACAATTTAATTATCCCAAGGATAGGGTACTCGATTAATCAACTGATGTTTCATTTAAGAGTTATGTGAGTGAGTGCCCCTAAGGCAAGTTTGAGTTATTTAAGATTATAATGCCCACAAGTAAAGTTGTACTTGGAGTGTTTAAAAAAATTTATTATCAACCCAATTATCTTCTAAATCAAATCAATTGAGCTTAGATATCGAGCCTAGGTCACTACCAAGCCCTTAGTAATCATAATGGGGATTTTGGTGAATATTAAGATTTTAGTTTAAGTGACATGTATTTTCAATTAAAGATCACATTATCATCAATTTTGGGCTTAAGAAAAGTAAATTATCATCCTTTTAGCTTAAGCCTCACACTTAAGAAACTTTTAATATTAGTTGAATTCCAAGTCATGAAGATTAGGGGAGATTATTATCTGTTGATGTCGTGCAAAGGTGGTGGGTGAGTTTCTAATTTAGAATCTCATTGTATTCAATCATCCAAACATGTTTATTAGGATCAAAGTTACCCATTTTTCCCTGGTTAATCCTAAATTTTGATTAAGGCGCCAAAGTCCAAAATGCCTATCTTGCCCTTGGAGGACTTCACCTCATAACTCTTTAAACACAGCTCAAATGACCTTGAGGGTTTAAAGTGTTATATTCATGAGGTAATTAAAATGTTAGGGGAGGATATGCGGACCACTCAAAATTTGATTTAATTTAGGTAATTATTTAAGTTTAGAAAATAGAATTTTCAAAAGTTAATTTATTTAATTATCCAAAATAAAATTAATATTTATGGAAAAATTATTAGAGGTTTCCAAAGGTCAGAGAAACACTTAGACAAAAATTTATGATTTTTTAAATCAAATTTCTATTTTTATTATATAATTTTAGATCAATTTTCATGATTTATTTAAATAGAAAATAGTGTTTTAATTACAAAAATTATTTTTATACTTTTATTAGACTCCTTTGAGTTTAGAAAACTCAGAGAATCAAATTTTATATTTCTTTTGAGATTTTTAATTTATTTAATATAATTATTTTATTGAGAAATTATGAAAATTTCATTTTTAAGCCTTTAAAATTTATTTTAACTTAGAAAAAATTGGAAAAATGTCTAAAATTAGGAAAATGTCATAATAAATTCTAAGTGATTAGGGGATATTTCCCTCATTTTGAACCATTTTTTGTATTTTTAAAAATTTTGAGTATTTTAATTATTTTATATCAAAGTATATTTTGAAAATGAAATATTTTCATAAAAATGGGTTTTATTTTTATAAAATGCCCCTGATCACAAGGAACTCAGAAAAATAACTTTCATAATTTTTCTATATATATTTAATTCAATATAATTATTTTTATACAAAAAACAAGGTTTCTTAAGCAATCCATTTTAGTGTTTAGACTAAGTCAAATAATTTTGATATTTTTACAGTGGGTAGACATGATTTTTATGAACAATGTGTAGTTGATTTTGTTAATTTTTTATATGTATTTAATTTACACAAATTAATGCAATGTATTTACATTTAACTAAGTATAAAAATTTACAAAATGATTTAAAACTTTGATTTATATAATTAAAATAAACCAAAATGGTCACCTTAGTTTGAAAATTAGGGTTAGAAGCATAGAGATACTCTCTAACCTTGGAAAAATTAGAAGACATGACCTCTATCATGTGGAACAAACCCTCAAAATTTCAAGCCATGGTGAAATGTTTTAAGCCATGGAGAATTAAAATACCATAGAGAGTATTTAATTAATTAAAAATTAGGGAGTGAGAAAATAATTTTTATTTTTAGCCCATATTATTCTCCTCTATTCACTGAGCAAGTAGGTATTTTTATTTTATTTTTATGATTTTTCTAGAGAAATATATGGATTTTTGAAGTTTAGGCATTTAAAATAATTCAAAATTCCATATTTTTCTACTTATCCACGCGACGCCAACTCATTGTCATCCACTACAAAGGCTCTACGCGTCACTCTGCCATTTGATACCGCTAGACACGTAGCCTCCACGCGGACCCCCGATTTATGCACCATGGATCTGTCTGGCTTGATCTTCTCTGTCCATTGGATACATGTGCGATCGGACGGCTCTCCATTATCATCCCCAAGTGAGCTAGCCCGTGAGCCGTTCACACTAAAACCTTAAGATCTTGGCCTAAACTTAACTAAATTGCATGTTCTTTGTTCCTAAACCTTCATCTACTCAAGAATATCACATCTACACTGTTTATACAGTATGAAATACAGTAAATACGTATGGAGGGTTGAAACAAGCTTGGTTTAGGGTTGGAGTTCAATATCTTTGTCTGAGAGGGGAGGCCTCAATTAGATGGTTATGGTAGGCTCGATTAGTCCCAACGAACCTCCAGATGAAGTCCCAAGCCTTGGTGAATTGTCTTGGTATGAATTAGATCAAGGTGGATTTTAGGTGTTGGTCTAGAGCTAATGATCTCCTCTTGCTCTAGGGATGGTGTGTGCATAATTAAATAGGGAATCAACTTCTCTCATTGTGGGGATAGTGTGTGCACAATTAATTGAATGTTGGTGCACTGTGAAGCTATGGAGAATTATATCCTAGTTTTGGGCAGAAATTTAAGCTCAAAATTGAGCTTCCACAGTGGGGATCAGTACGGGCAAATGGTGGGCTTGAACTGAGGAGGTCTTAGGGAGTCTCTGAGAGAAATTTGGTGGTGTTTCCTTAATCAAATTTTAGTTCTTCCTTCTTGGCCATGGAGGTGAAGTTTAAATAAAAATGGCCTAGGGTGGTTGTCATGACCAATTGAGGGTGTAAAGTGGTGCTTAGGTGGAGGGTTTTGAAGTGCTAAAACCAATTGAAATTGACCAGCTTAGATGGGTGAGTTTGGGTTTGAATTTTGGCTTTGGGCTCTCAGTTTTGGTGTTTTCTAGCCACTAGTCCGGCCGGCAGGGTCAGGGGAGGTGGCGAGGAGGTCAAGTGAGCTAGTGGGAGGGTTAATTATAACTAACCCTCAATGGCAAGTGATGATGGGGAAGATTTTTGGTTAAAATGAGGAAGATTTTTTGTTAAGGCCCATAAATGGGCATAAATCCCTTAATTTAGGGATCCAATGTTCAATATCTCACCATGGCTGGTCCAAAGGGGTTTATTCTGGTCAATAAGGTGTGCTTAGTGCCTGTGGAGTCATCAATTTGGTGGCTTAAGCATGACTAAGTTAATTTTGGTGCATGGGTCCAATTTTGGTCCAAATGGCTAAAAGTTGGGTTTGAGTTAGGCTAGCTATGACTTTGGGCCCAATTAATTGATCAAAATTGTTTATATGATTGTTATGACGATTTTTTGTGAAGGATTAAAGTGATTTTGAGCTCAATTGGAAGCTCAATTTGAAGGATTTTGGGATTTTGGTAAATTTGGGCATGTTGGGCTAGACTTGGGTCTAGGTTGGGCTAAGGTTGGGTGAGGTTCAAATTGATTGTTAAAAATGGTCTATATGAATGTCATAAAGAATTCTCAACATAAATTGGGTGCCAATTTTGGGGTTAAGGCATTCAATTTAGCGGGATTTGGGGACATAGCCAATTTGGGGAAAATTTGGGGATTTTTTTGGATTTGGGTTGAAATTAAATGAAATTGAGGCTTCACCAAGGCCAATTGAAGGTCAGGTTTGATGTATAGGGATATTATGAAAAGTTTAAAACAACAATTGTGGCAAATTCAGTGAGCTATAGGTTCAATTTGGTGAGATTAAGTCATGTGACCAAAAGTGTGGATTTGATCTAAATCAAAATTGGGCTCAAAGCATGGGCCAATTAAGCCTAGATTTGGTTTAGATTGGTCACAAGGTGAATTTTAGTTTGGGATTGAAATTTGGGAAATTGGAACCAAATTTGAGGGGCATTTAAGGTGAATTTGGGGAAATTGGGTCTTTAAAGACAATTTGGGGGTTTTGGTCAAAATGGTCAAATTGGGTTCAATTGGAGGGTCCAAATTGGTTTTGGAAAAATTTGGAGTGATTTTGGAGATTTTGGGAAAGTTTGGGGTGCCAAAGGTATTTTTGTAATTTTGGCAATTTTGGGGGTATTTTGGTAAATTTGGAATTTTGGTGGTTTTAGGTAATTTGGGTATTTTGAAATGCTTTTTGAACAAACTTGGGTACTTTTGGGTGAAATTGAGATTTTTGGCCAAATTTGGGATTTGGGGTGTTTAGGTAATTTGCGTAGGTTTGGGGGGTAAAAGGTCAAATTGGGTATTTTTGGTAGAATTGGGATGTCAACCACCATGTATGAGTTATAGACCTGTTGACCTCAATTTTGGTTGAGGTTTAGTTCCTCCTCTTTAATAGCCTAGGGTCTAGCCGTAGGACTTTTCCTTTTGACTATTCCTAGAAAATTAGACTTGGAACCCTCACCACTAGAAATTCCAAACTGTTCTCTACTCAGCTTGAAGTTTCACATGTTGGTCTCAACCTCTAAACACTTAGTAGGTGGGGTCACTATGGGGGAAACTCAGGATGAGTCAC
>NW_018165126.1:227206-249747 GCF_001263595.1 Phalaenopsis equestris | reverse complement strand
GCGCGGTGTTTTTCGGGGGTGAACTACACCGCCTGTAACCTCTCTGACCTCTCCGCTGCCCTGCAATCTTTCACCGCCACCGGCGACCTACGCAGCGCCGCCGCGGCTCATGCCCGAATCATTATCCTTCATGATCTCGCATCATCTTCCTTTTCTCTCTGGAACAAGCTCCTCAAGTTCTACCTAAACTATGGTCACCCCCGCGATGTCCGCCTTTTGTTTGATCAAATGCCGAACAGGGATGCCGTATCTTACAACACTTTTATCTCCGCTCATATCCGCAGCAATGGAGATCCTACGGAAGCCGTGTTTCTGTACTCCCGAATGCTGGAGGAAGGAATGACTCCCAATGCCCTAACCCTATCAGTACTGCTCTCGGGTTACAATACTAGTAAGTATCCTTGTGTGCTGATGCAACTTCACTCACATGCGATAAAATTTGGCTTATGCTCCGATGGATTTGTCGGAGGAGCTTTGGTGAATTGCTACGAGAGGTTATCAGGGCTTGAGGACGCCATTTGTGCGTTTGAAGATATAACAGAGTTCGATTCAGTCTCGTGGAATATAATGATTGATGCCTGTGCTTGCAGCGGCAACAAAGAGAAGACCGTCTCCATTTTCTTAAGAATGAGATGGGAAAATGGTGGCTGCTTCGATTGTTTTGCGTTGACGAGCGTCTTGAAAACCTGCTTGGAGAAGAAGGATTTGGACCTGGGCATGCAGCTCCATAGCTGCGCTTTGAAGTTTGGGTTGGACTCCGATACTCCAGCTGGAAATGCTCTACTAACAATGTACTCTAGATGTGGAGAAGCCATTGATTCTGCCTCACAAGTGTTTGAGAGAATTCCGAAACCGAATATCATAACTTGGACAGCAATGCTCAGCGCATTTGTGCAGTATGGGATGACGAATGAGGTGATTAGCTTTTACAGAAAAATGCTCGGAGTAGGCATAACAGAAAATGAATATTGCTTTGCTACTGTTTTGCCTGCTTTCAGTGAATTATCCGTTGTTGAACATGGGAGAATGATTCATTCCAGAGTATTGAAATCCAAAGTTCAATCAGATGTTGGGGTGGGCAATGCTCTTATGGATATGTACTTTAAATGTGGGAGCTTGGAAGATGCTCATTTGGTCTTTCAGACCATGAAAAACATTGATGTGGTGTCATGGACCATAATGATTTATGGCTATGGTCAGCATGGGAAGGGAAGAAAAGCTCTCGAGCTGTTTGAATTGATGAAAAAACAAGGCTTTAAGCCTGATGGAGTTACTTTCCTTGGTGCCTTATCTGCCTGCAGCCATGGAGGTCTTGTAAATGAAGGACTTGGGATTGTGGAATCCATGATTGGCGAATACTGCATAAAGCCTAGAAGGGAACATTGTGCATGTGTGGTAGATTTGTTTGGTAGAGCGGGAAGGTTGAGAGAAGCTGAGGGGTTTATAGAAGAGATGGGTGCGGGATCGGATCCGTTGGTGTGGGAAACACTTTTAGGGGCTTGTGAGATATATGGAGAAATGGAAGTTGGAAAGAGGTCAGCAGATAAGCTAATGGCACTGAAACCAGGCAATAATGGTCCATATGTCTCTCTCTCTAATATTTATGCTGAGCAAAAGATGTGGGAAGAGAAGGGTGAGTTGAGGCAGAGATTGGATGCAAGTGGAATGAGAAAGGATGCGGCACAGAGCTGGGTTTGAGCTTTAGATATTTGATTGGAAGATTTACATACATGCCACTCAATTCTTATGTATTTATCTATGCAAGAAAATGTGTATTTCAATGCTTAAAAGTTAATAGTGGTTTTTTTTTAATGTGATATGAAGGATTTTGGTTGTTTAAATGCAAAAAAGTAAAGTTTAGGTGTTAAACTAATAATTCTGGAGCATGCCACTTGTCTTCCAATTGTTAAATGGTAGTATCTTTGCGCCGTTACACCCACATACAAACAAACCATTTATATGGTAAAACCCTGCTTTATCCTCGCTTAATATAATACAGATTGTAGAATAACATCTAAAACAGATTGCCGGGAAATTTTAAACCAACGGAAAGAAAGTAAATCAATCAGAGATTAAGGGCTGAGATACAACCTACTGAAACTAGTGGAGAGGAGCAGAGTTACTAGCCGAGAACAGTTATCACCATCCCTCAAATTGAGGATTCATGTGGAAGCGTCAATTTGGTGCAGAGAACTTGAAGCTTTGTATTGGTGAGAAATTTGATGAAGGGAGGTTCTAAACCAACGGATAGGAAGTAAATCAGTCAGAGATTAAGGGCTGAGATACGACCTACTGAAACTAGTGGAGAGGAGCAGTTACTAAGCGAGAACAGTTATCACCATCCCTCAAATTGAGGATTCATGTGGAAGCGTCAATTTGGTGCAGAGAACTTGAAGCTTTGTATTGGTGAGAAATTTGATGAATACATCAGCAACTTGTTCTTGAGCGAATATGTGATGAACAATGATATCATTTTAATTGATATGGTCTCGTATAAAATGATAGTTAACTTCAATATGCTTAATTTGTGCATGATACACTGGTTTTATTAGGCAAAGCAATAGCCGAATATTGTCGCAAATCACAATATACAGGTGTTGGTCAAGTAAGAGATATGCCAATTCAACTAAAAGACATATCCAAATAATATGAGAAGTTGTAGCGAGAGCATGATCTTCCGCTTCAGTTGAGTTATAATCCATAGTTGTTTGTTTGCACACTAGATAAGGGTTGAGCCAAGAAATAAGCAAAAACCAGTAATCATGAGCATCACGATCATGGACTTGGCGCCTATGAGCCAATGTCTCTACCACGCATTGCTTAAGTCAGTAGTCAAATTTTGATCATGAGCATCACGATCATGGACTTGGCCCCTATGAGCCAATGTCTCTACCACGCATTGCTTAAGTTGGGCCCTTAGGCACCTAAAGGTTAACACATAAGCACCAACGACTCTGGAATCAAACAATGCCCACATATAAGTGGGCGCATATGCGCCCATAGCCGGCGCTTATGTGTCGACTCCTGTGAAGCTGCGCCTAGAAGTGAGCGCATATGCGCTGTGCTTCGGCTCCACACACAAAGCAATAATCTTCCGCTTGGAAACGATATCACCCAACACCAGTCAAATATAACAATAACAATAGTAATAATTTTAATAAAATAATAATAATGCATCATTTTTTGCAAGTTAATTTATTTACCTATGTATATTTGTGCATTTGGTCATCTATGATAATTTCATTTCAATTCTCATATAAGTTATGGTCGGATCAACTATAGAACATATTTATACAACTAGTAAACACATTTACATGTCGAGTGACTAGATCGACTGGTGAACTTGAATGTGTTAAGCATGGTGTTGTTTTCAGGCTAAATAAAACTTTATAGAAGGAAGTAAATAATCTAATGCGAACTTACAACGTAAGAGATCTTCTACCCACCTCTTCACATAGAAGTTCCCTTAGCCTAAAATTTTACTTTGAATACACATAGAAATTTAAATAGAAACTTGAATATTTAAAAAAAATTACTAAAGAAGTATATAGCCTGAAAATGTGAGAATGCAGGACTGCTGGCTTGAAGGAAATTATACATTTTTCTGGCACAACAATGACACATACTATTTAGTATAAATTAAGTAGTTAATAATAATAATAATAATAATAATAATTTGAAAATCACAGCTTATAACTTTAACAACAAAAGAAAACTAGTTGTATTACAGTTTGCACAATTGTTTTGCCTCAACATAAAATTATAATGTAGGTTCATTAATCAAAGATGAGTCTGCAAATTTCAACATTTATGTTATACTATGACTATGAATTAATTATTGCTGATAACTTCAACTAAGGTTGTGTAAGAGGTCGTGCCGACTTCTTTGTATACCGACACATTCAACCTTTAAACAACTGCATTTTAGAGCACTATGTGCCCTAAGTGGTGATCCTAGAACTCACACCGTATGGATTGTATGCAAATTTTAAGTCGGTATGTCACAACTCTAATATGAGACAATGAGATCACATAGTGTATACTATAAGTTGCTCAATAATAAAACTTAACACTATGTAAAAATGAGAGCTACGATGATGTTCCTCAAAGTAATAAAGTGGAAGCTAATAAAGAGAGTGACATGATAGTTCGGACGATTAGCCATGGTGAATATTCATGCTATGGAGTCAAATTTTCAGAGGTTAATGGACATGAGAAGAGGGATGTGGATTGGGCCGACTTTCACCGACAGCACATTGAGATCTAGGATGATAGAGAGGTATATCTACTGTTGCCCCATATTTTGGAGGGAGAAGAGGGATGTGGATTGGGATTGGGAGTTGAGGCAGAGAGGTATATCTACTGTTGCCCCATATTTTGGAGGCGTAGATCGGGATCGAGTTGTTGTTTTATACATGAGATGGGTAAGGACATGGGCTACGCTACACTAACTATAAAAGATTCTTCAGACACATTACTTGAGAGCACGTGTACAACGAGCTCATGTATTTACTAACTCTCAAACAAATTAAAGTTTATCTACACTAATTTTCAAATGTTATGCATATAATTAATATTTTTTTATCATGATTATGTTGTGAAGATAAATGAATTTTCATCACCTTTTTGGAGCTCCGATGATGAGAGTCCTAAATAAAAGGCAATGATAACATGGGAGACCTATATGAGGCAATCGCTCAACCTATCTAACATGTTGTAAAAAGATGACAACAACAAAAAGGATGCAGGCATTTCACCGTCGACCTATAATCACGGGCCTTCTAATTCTACATTCATAACCCCACCCCACCTCCTTATGTTCTCTAGAATTAATCTCATACGAGTACACTCTGACAACATATACTAAAGCAAGTATATCATTCATCGGTGACACCTTGTGCCGCTCCTTCACAGCACCAGTTTTGGATCCTGCATGCGATGATACCTTCACATGATCAACAGTGTTAGGCGTATGTTGCAAATTTCATATTTTGTACATGCTCAAAGACAGTTTACATCATATCCCATGACTTATCTTATACACCTGGACAGAAGGATGACCGAGAACAATTATATGACCAACAGTAACACCACTTACCTTCATTTGCACTTCTATTTTTCTCTCAGATGCACTATTTATTGGATGATACCCTCATTTATGACTTCTTTATTGTCTTTGTTTCTTTTATTATGTCGCTTTTAAGCATTTAAATAAAAAATACTTAAGAATTGTAACTTATTCCTTGAATCTTAAACTATTTCTTAAAAAAATAAATACAAAGAAAAACAATATATCTTATCAAAATTTAATATGAGCACTTAATGAATTATTTATATTAAATTAAACTAATAGGTGTAAATATTTCTAAAATTAATATTAGTATATGATCATTATCTTACTTATTTTTTCAATTAAATATACATTATAAAAATATTATTCTAGAGTTTTATAATAAAAAAATATTACTAATTTAAAAATAATATTATTTATCATAAATTCAATCATAATTTATTATAAGTATTATTTAAATTATCATTCTACACTCAAATCACCATTCTTCAATCTATACTGAAATCTAAGAAATTATCAAAATGAACAAAATTGGTACAAATTTGTCCTTAGATGTTAATATATAAATACATAGGAATTAGCTGGTATTTATGTAATGGTATGTTTGTAATGGCCCTTTTTCTAATAATATTATACTAATTCATATTTTTTAGACTCAAAACAATTCTAGCATTAAAATAATACTGAAACTGACCGCCAATCTTCTTTCTTATCTTCAAAACAAAGCTTATTCTCTTCAAAAGTCATCTGTAGTATCCTAATGAAGTTTTTTTGGCCTTCCATCTACATCTGATAAATAGACATATCATCTACATCTACCCTAAAAAACAAGATATCTCAGAGAGGATTAGACGAGCTTCGCAACCAAAACCACACAACGTGGACTACACGACCAGCCAACAGTGCTCCAACTACTGCTTCACGGCATCACCTACCCCCCTCGAATAATCTGTAGCCATTGCTGCCCCACCACTTAGCCGCTCATGTTCTCTCCGAAGCTACGTATTCCCATTTTTAGGGTTTAGGAAGAAGATGACGACCTCAGTGGAGATCCAGCTGTTTGATGATTGCTTCGGTTATACAGCATTACTAAAGTTCTCGCCTTGAAAATGAGGCCCACAAATGATTCAATTTTTCAGCAGAGTTTGTTTGAATCCGACTTAGGATGATTGAATACTATGCCTGTTATTTCAGAATGAGGCATGAGAAGTAGGGCTGCCAAAAGGGCTGGTCGTTCGGTGTTTGGCTCAATAAATAACTTGAGTTTGATTCATTTGTTACGATGGAACATGAATAATTTTTTGAGCTCCCTTTGTACACGAGCCGGACACGAGCACGAACATGTGTTTATTCAATTGTATTCCGTTTGTTTTAACTCAAACTAATGATATAATTATATTTATAGATAGATAGATAGATAACTGATGACCGTTATGTTTAAATAATTTAATTACCAACAAATATTTATAATTAATTAAAATTATGTTTGTTCACGTCCTTCTTTGTTCTTGCCAGAAAGGCCTCTTAGCGTTGGTCTTTTTAAAATCCTCCTTTATAGATCACCCAGTCTAGAAAAAATAAAGAAAAAAAATGAAAAATTGAATGTGGAAAAAATTAAGAAGAAAAAAGAATAGAAGCTACAAAGATATTTATATAGAAAAATCCTAATAACATAAATCGAAGAAGTGCGGTTCAAATTAAATCAGATGATGCTCAACATGAAAAAATATACGAGAAAGATTTTATAAGAAAATATTCTTAGTCAAACCAGAATGCTAAATCAAATTTATTTTGTAATAGGTTCAAAGAGACCTCCCACGACAACGTATCATCGTGGTCAATTACGATCTGAAGATTACCTAAGAAAATTAATGATAAAAGGTATTTTGTTTGCTCAATAAGTTCTGGAACAAAGGTAATTAAGGAGCTTTTCGGTGGTCCTTATAAGCGAAACTGTTTTCTTTCTTTTTCTCTTTTATTTTTTGAAGGAGTTGTCGGTTTGTCTATCAGCATATGATTTCTTTTTCCAGATAAATCTCTCTTTCAGGTCATATGGATGATATGAAGATAGGAGGAATCGACAACTAAGGGAATATGACAATGAAGTCATATGAGAGAAAGAACACGAATAAATTTTGTAAAGTAAACTTCGTGTAATAGTTCAAGAGTGTACGTTCAAACAAAATCAGATCGAAAATATCTTGGAAACATATACACGAAGAAGGCCCTATGAAAACAACCCACAATCAGAGATTCAATTTTGTGTGCTTATTTTGGGGTCAAGAACAACATCCAAAGGGAAGTGTCCTTTTTGTTAATTACATCTTATGGGATGCCTAAGAACTCTCTCGATTAAAGGACTCCTTACATTTGAATGAAGACTAGTGAGAGGGTGTCACAAATGATGGTTATCTCACAGGAGCATCCCGATGCCATTAAAGTTCATGTTGATCCATACGGGCAGAGAGCTAATCTCTCACGATCCCATAGGAATGGAGGCTTATCAACAAACATGGCCAATGAAATATATGTGTCATCCTATAGGTTTCACGCTATGCTTCCAAGGCCTAACAAAGTCATAAGGGTAGAGAGTGAATCATCGTATCCTAAATGTGTGGCGACTTATCCACAATTGGGTCTACAAGATGACATCAATGAAGCATCAAAAGAAGCAACAAGGCTTAAAAAGGGTTGAACAAAGGAAGGGTAGAGTAATCATAATCGGGCAGAGATAGTAGGGTCAGGACACCACGGATCCATCTTCCCAAGCTATTAGGACCCTAAGTCTACCTAGTCATGAAGGTTATTGACCCAACATGAACGGGGATCCCGTCATCAACAGTCCATGAATTCTGTCATCAAGGAAACCTCCATAACATTAAGCTCAAAGAAAACAAACTTTAATCATATAACTTTATGTAGGCATGAAGAGAAGAGGTGAGACTTATACCTGTCAAAGTGGCAAGGATTCTGTTGAAGAGAAAAAGAGAGGCGAAGTCCAACTACAGAGCTGAAAAACACTCTCAATAAAGGATTTACTTCCTGTATGTTTCAAGGAAGCCTCTAACACCCTAAGTAAATTAGACGACCACCTGCATAGAAATCTATGATGTGTTAGACAGGATGAAGAAGCATAGAAACTTCTTGTCAGTCCATGCAAGTATGATGCAATTGTCTAATAAGTCTTAAGCGTAGAGACCCTATTAGTTATAACTTGGGTGATGGACATGCTATGCAACTCATTTAAAATCTGATCTGAATGCCTTGTAGAAAATAAAATGTATGTTTTAAAAATCTTGAATGTTTTAATCATAAATTTTAATTAGTCTTAAACTTTTATTAGCATTTTGTATAAAATTTATAACCTTTTTAGGTTCTAGAGAGCCAAAGTAATTTGCACAATTCTCAAACAATCCACAAGATAAAAAGGCAAAACTAGCAATCAAATGCAAGAAGCAGAAAAGTAAAGCAAGGTTAATCAAAAGAATAAGAAAGGTCAGGTGTTGTTGGGTCAGTAACATATCCCAAAAACAAAAAAATGTGGTCAGACACTGCATAGTACACACCTGATCATAATTCTATACATCGATGAAATTTAGAAGTAAGGTACAGGACACGAGCAAAAATCTTCTAATCTCTATCATGTGTTTCCGACCATTTGGTGATCATACCTTATTTCTAAAACAAACTCTCCTAGGGACAATAAAAAGTACATAGGAAAGTAAAAGACTCGGCCTGCATAAAAATAGTGTTAATATAAAGCTACTTGCATGTAACTTCGTGAGTCATGCCTGACGGGAGGAGAGCTAACAACACCTACATAAACTATGAAGAGATAAATCATTAGAACTCCTCCGTGTTAGACAAGAGTCCCTATAAAAAGACCACCTCTAATATACTAGTGCACACATTTTACAGCCAGTAAACACACAAAGTAGCACAAAAGTGATGTCTGACCAAGACAACCAGACTAGCAGAGAACTATAGCTAGAAGATCAAAAAATATTACCTAGCATCCTAGTCCTAGCTTGGAACACCATCTAGCGTAGCGTCCTCACAACATCTAAGTGAGTGCAGGGTTAGTCACAAGGTTGCCATATATTTTGACAGGTTCGTCGTCTCCGGCCCCATCCTAAGGATCCAAGGTTTCTAAGAGGTGCTACTAGATGTAGGTTTTGTGGAAAAACTTCTAAAAAGGTTGACCTCATATATGGTATAAGCTAAAAATGTAAGTAATTTCAAGGTGGATTTTCAAAATTTGATGCATATGTAATAAAAATATATATATTTTTACTTTAAAATAGGTACTAAGAAAGGAAAAAATTAAGTGGCACATATTACACCCCTAGGTACCTTAGTACAACATACACATGCTAGTCACGGTACAGTAGCTAGTAATGCTCACTAAGACATCCTTACGGGAGATACTAGCCAGCTTCGTCGTGGAGATGATTGGCAATTATAAATTTATTTTAATAAGATTTTATATAAATTTAGTTTTATTTTTTCTAATCAACAAGATTTTAATTAATTTTAAATCTTTGTCGGCAATTAAATTATTTAAAAATAACAATCATCAATTATATATTTATACTGTAATTATTCAATTAACCAGAGTTAAAACTAGCCAAACGGGATCGATAAAAAATTTGTTCTTGCTCGGCTCATTTGCAAAATAAATTAAAAAAAAAATTGTTTGTGTTCAGTTCACTTAATAAGCAAATCAACACGAGCTACTTAACATGACGAACATGAGCATTTGCAAATGACATGCTATTCGGACAACCTTAGCCAGTAGCAACCCTTAGTTATTCGGTCATAATTAAACGACTAGCTCACAATAGAGTGCTAATTTTAGCTTTTTGTTAGTTTATAACAATAGTTTAATAATAATAATAATAGAATAAAGTATCAGTAAAAGATTTTACTATGCAGCTCGCCTGAGCCTATTTATTTTAAATTTAGGCTTTCAAATAAAAGGTCCTAGGTTTGAGATGTTGTATGTATTATGTGTGTTTGATTATGATGAAGTTTGCTTAAAATCTAAGAAAATAAAATTAAAAAGACTTCATGATGACAATTTTTTAACTGTATTTATTATATTATACATCATATATTTATTTCAAATATTAGGTAAATTTAAATAATATCAAAATTTAAATATCTTTGTTTTTTACTCTTAAAAAGTTGTTAGGTATGACTCATATACCATAAATGAGACAGATGCTGGAACGGAGTGGAGCAGAAGGATTTGTCCAATCAGGGGAGTTTCATTATGTGGGTTGGGGGTGTGGGGGCGTGTGGGCAACACCCTGCTGTTTGGTACATGAGTAATTTAAGTAATTACATATTGCGCTGTTTGGTACATGAGTAATTTAAGTAATTAGATATTGTAGTATAGGTATATGTCATGTTTGTAACCCTAGGTGAGTCTCTGGGTCTCTGAGATTCCAAATCTTGTATTCTGTACTCTTTTCTGAATATTGAAAAGAAAGTCGTCGTTCTACTCCCCAAGATGTAGGCAACTTTGCCGAACCTCATAAATCTCTGCTTGTTCTTCTGGATTTGTGTCGATTTTTATTTTTTTTAGCTCTAATTTCTTAACAAGTGGTGTCAGAGCCTGGTTCGAGGGCAGAGAAGAAAAATTTTGTCGGCGCAGGAAGAAGGTTGGAACGGGAAGAGAGTTTGCAACAGTTCCGATTTCGGCAGGAAGATTCACTTGGAGGTTCGCGGCCAGGATCTGTAAGTCGCGAGTAGCGAGCGGGAAAGGCGGGAGCTCGACGAAGGTTCTGCCCAGCCGAGGATTCGTGACGTAGAGGACGACGAAGACAGATTCGACGGTTGTGCGATGGTTCGCGATCGCGGGAGGGGAGGAACAAAATCGCGACAAAGGCGAATCGCGCATCTGGGCTTCTTCCGCCACAGTCAGAGGCAATCTTCCGCGACAGGCAGGGGCTTCTTCCGTGACAGGCAGAGGTGAGGGGCCCTTCGATTCGGATTTAGTGAATTCGGCAGTTCGCGAACAGACTCGAAGGAGCGACAGAGGAGCAGAATTGGAAGGGCGGACGCAGAAAGGGAAATTCACTCGAAAAATGAAAGTTTGCTGGAAAGGAAATTCAGCGCCGAGATATTCCAGAGATATTCCATGACATCTAAAAGTGGGAACCTGTTATTGCACTAGGAAAACGAAAGTTGGAGGCTGCCCGATTGGAAGGAAATCAGTATTCACCCTTTTGTGATATTCTAGGATGCGGAATTGTAGGCGCAGGCTCCAGATTTGCAGGAGCTTTTCTGGAAGGTGGATTTTTTATGAGAAGGAAAGCGGAGGCGGAGCTTTTCTGAAAGGAAAGAGGAAGCCGTGCTTTTCTGGAAGACAAAGTTTTTCTTGAAGGAAAGCATAAACAGAGCATTTCTGAAAAGGAAAGTGGAGCTTTTCTGGAAAGAAAAATGAGCTTTTCTAGAAAGCAGAGGCGAAGCTTTTCTTGGAAGTTAAGGAAAAGGATTTCTGGGAAAGTTGAATTAAGGAAAAGTTCTTTTTCTAGAAAACTTAATTAAGGGAATTTCAATTAAGGAATTATTTAAAAGGATTTGTAGTCCAACCCACATTGATGCATAAGAAACTTCATGATGTATTTCTCCTAAGGGGCTGGATATTCGCCAAGGTGGAGATTTGTTAGGCATATGTATTTCTCCTATGGGGCTAGATATTCGCCAATGTGAGGGTTGAATGTTCACCAAGGTGGAGATTTGTTAGGTATGACTCATAATACCAGAATTTGAAGCTCTTGGAATAAAGTGATGTCTTTTGGAATTGAAGAGGTGTGTCTCTTGGAATTTAGTGGGTTGGGGGGAGCTATGGTATGGCGCAGTGGAAGCGTGGTGGTCGAACCCACACTGGTGCATAAGAAACTCCATGATGTATTTTCTCCTAGGAGGCTGGATATTTGCCAATGTGAAGATTTGTTAGACATATGTATTTCTCTTAAGGGGCTTGATATTCGCCAAGGTGGAGATTTGTTGGGTATATATATTTCTCCTATGGGACTAGATATTCACCAATGTGGAGATTTGTTAAGGATGACTCATATACCATAAATGGGACAGATGCTGAAATAGAGTAGAGCGGATGAATCTGTCCAATCGGGGGAGTTTCATTATGTGGGTTGGGGGTGTGGCAGCAACACCCCGCAGTTTGGTACAAGAGTAATTTAAGTAATTATATATTGTACTATAGGGTTATATATATGTCCTATTCGTAATCCTAGGTGAGTCTCTGGATCTCTGAGATTTCAAATCTTGTATTCTGTACTCTTTTTTGAATATTGAAAAGAAAGTCGCCGCTATGCTCCCCAGGATGTAAGCATCTTTGCCGAACCTCGTAAATTTCTTCGTGTTCTTCTGGATTTGTGTCGATTTCTGTTTTTCTTAGCCCAAATTTCTCAACAAAAATATTTTAAAGTTTTATTAAATTAATAAAAATATTGTCATTGTTTTGTGCTTAAATATTTGCGATAATAGAAACAATTTATAATTTTTATATGATGTAGATATTAGATTTATGTATAGATAAGATAAGTTGAGAACATTTTATAAAGGACAAGATGTTTTTAGTGTATTTAGAAGGGAAAAAATTTTAACGCTCGTTTATCAAATGATTCCATGAGAGCATCATAGGCGATAAAAAATATCCTAAAAATTGAAGATGGCATTTGTTCAATGATTCATGAGCTATGAATGATAACTTTTATGATAAATGTAGGAGAAACCTTAGAGGCATTGGAAATATCACCAAGTTGTAATCGCCGATCAACTTAAGTGTTCTCTTGCTTAGAGAAAGGACAAAAAACCAACAAGATGAGCTTGACCTTAGTTGAGATGTTAAACATCGACAGTAGTGTCGATGGAGGTATCAGACCTATCAACAATAATGGGCATAAAAGTTAATGTTGATGGCAAACATCAATATTGTCAGTGATGGCCAACATCAATATTTAAGTTTATAGCAAACATCAACCTTTATAAAGATGAATAACACTGACATTAATACGGATGGACCTTATTAATATTGATGGTAGAGGATATAATTGAAGTAACTGGCTTGATTTGTCTTAGACACATAACAACTATGTTGGTGTCATTGATCGGGTATCAGTGTGGTGTCAACAACATGCATTGGTCTCAATGCGAATATTGTGAATCAATATTTTTGGTGACAACCCAATTGAGATATGTGAGTTGTTAATGTAGGCGTTGACAATGCACTTCAAATTTTTTTGCCAATAGCAATCATAACATTGTTGATGACAATCTAGTTAGTATTTATCGTTTATTGATGTCCTTGTTGTCATTTATATATTGATGTCCTTGAAAGTAATAATGGACATTATCCTTGGTAATGATGAACGGAGATAATCTTATTAGCCTTGCCAGGTTTTGATGTTGGTGTGAAACTTAGGGCATGTTTGGGGCAGCTTATTTGGTGAGATGACGTTTTAAAAACGCACCTGACCTATTTGGGTAAACTACGTTTTAACAGCTTATGCGTTTTCAAAAAGTAGAAAACAACATTTTCACACCGCACCTATCTAGGTGCGGTGGGAGCTTATTAGCAACGGTTTGGCTTTTCCAAAAAAATAAAAATTTCTAATGTGGGAGCTTATTAGCAACGGTTTGGTTTTTCCAAAAAAATAAAAATTTCTAATAGCTACCGCACCTAACTTATCAGCAGATTCACCTAACTTATCAGCAGATTATTTTAATCAGTTTATCAGCAGATTATTCAATAAACTACAGTTATCCCAAATAGACCCTTAATGATATCATGCATTAACATTGTTAACGGAATTAAGTACGAGTGTTTGGATTTGTTGGGTGTCGGTAATGGTGTTGGCATTGTTAGTAATGGTGACTACTAATCATATTTGTGTTAGTATGATGTTGTTGAAGTGGTCATCATTGTTAATGTAATAGAGAGCATTGATATTGGTGTTAAACATGCGAGGAGTTGTCATATAGAGAGCATTGACATTGGTGTTATTTTGGCCTTCGAGTTTATCATAAATAAAGTTCAAATAATCATATAATGTAATCTAAAATTTTTAATTCAAAAGTTTGCTCTAAGATTCATGCTCGATCAACTTATTTTTTCGGTGGCATACCAATTAATTATTTAATTTAATGTTTTCATATCTCAAATATATTAAGAAAAAAATAGAAAGCCCCAAACTTAAAATTGAAACTGACGTAATTCCAAATTAAATATTCGACAATGCACTTAGAACCAACCCATCAAACCTGATAGAGCTTGAACTTAACTGCTTTCATTTTCACAAATAACTTGCAAAGAAAACAGAGAAGATAACAGACATCTTATCCCACAACCATATATATATATATATATATATATATATAGATATATCTGTATGTGTGTGTGTGCCGCAAACCGTGGCATGTTGGTAGAACATCCTCTTTGAAGATCGCAAGTCCCTCAAGTCATAAGTTCGAATCCCCCTCTTACCAATTTGCTGATAATGAGGGTGGAGCTCGACTATGAGGTTGATCGGGGATTAACCTTTATATATTTATATATAAATAGGCAAAAACCCGACTCCATCCTTCAGGCAGATTTCGGTCTTCTCCGAAATACTTGCAGATGTTAGTAGGAAGTTCAATTAAGTATTACATTCCAGAATCTGTTACTTCTCCTAAATCGACTAAAATGGTGGAGATCTCACCTCCTTGTGCCCGCTTACACTTCTTCCAAAACCGGCGATGGCTTCCGGCGACACTTTCGTACCCTTTTACTGTCTTCTCAGCGATGTGGATAATCGTGTTGGGATCTCTTTTGGTGTGGCAAAAGAGCTCCATCGATGGGATCTGGCTATTCGGCCGCGCGACGGCAACTGTGGAGGGATTGTTGCCGAGGTTGCGGCCAACGGTGTTGAATCTATTGGATTTTGGGGCGGTGGGAGATGGCCAGACGCTTAACACGGAGGCTTTTGCGAGCGCCGTTGCAGCGATCGCGCGGCTTAGAGGAAAAGGTGGAGGGCAGCTGAACGTGCCAGCAGGGCGGTGGCTCACTGCTCCGTTCAATCTCACCAGTCACATGACGCTTTTTCTCGCGGAAGGTGCAATTATTCTAGGGATTCAGGCAAGCAGGGTTATACATATATATATTTTTATTTCTATTATTTTGAGTACCTGCAAGGGAAGTGGAAAGAGAAATCGAAGATATGTGTTGTTGGTGATACAGAAGATATCAGTCAGATTTGTCGTTAGAAAGATTTGAATAGGTAATCGAAAAATATTCATATGTTAGGAAATTAACTGTCGATTTCTCGTTAGAAAGATTTGATTTGCGTTGTATCTATTTCCTTTTATAAAATGAAAAATCCTAAGAGCAACGGTTGTATTATATCTTCAATATACGAAAGAGTGTGAGGACAGGTTTTTTGATTGATAGAAGATTGCTCATCTTCACTAAGCAAAACACAAATAGGATTAAGGAAAAGTGCGAAGGAGTGTACCATGAGGCCTTATGTAGCAGAATGTAGTCTCTGATGTCTTACATTTGAAGCTGTATTCCATGCATATGTTGGTGAATTGGAAACTAATTGATAGCCTATTTTGATGTTAGGGTGTTATGAAAACTTTATAAAATGGTTGAATTACTCTTAGGATGAACCTTGCTGATTTTTCCAATAGTTTCTAGTGCCTTCAAATTTTGTACAGCATTGGGTTTGTTTTAATACCCAAAGGATTTATGTTACTTATCATTATAGTTCTAGGTGACCTATTTGATACTGGTGAAGGGTTTAAATTGAACTTATTTCTTAATGAACTCCGTACACTAACACTCCTCAAGTTGGAGCATATATATTTTTCAATTTTAGCTTCCTACATAAAAAAAAAAAAGAGGACCTAGCGCTTTAGTGAAGATACTTGTTTTGAACTACAATTATAAGTAAAACTTTTCACTTTTATTGAGAAGTACAACATCTCGTATCAAATGGCAATCAAACTTGATTACATAAAATATGGGATTGCTGATATTTTATATGACTGCATGGTTTTCATAATGTGAACTCATAGACTTAATTATTGGAAAATCAAATTCTTCTAACAAAGCCTTGACTCGCATCATTTCATATGTAAAATGAATCAAGGCTTTATGTACTACTTCAGCACTAGCTATGACTGCATCAATTTGCTGATTAATCTTCTAAGTGACAATCTTACCTTCTACAAAGATATTTTGCTCAGCAGTTTGGCTTTTTGCCACCAATGAACACAACATAATTGACATTAGTCAATATTTCAACATTTAAGCGTCCAATTTGAGTTTAGAATATCCCTTTGCTAGAAGCCTTCTTTTGTGTGAGTGCTTTAATATTTAAGTGTTCAATCCGAGTATATAATATCCCTTTTTTGGAAGCCTCCCTGAGAATTCCAAGAAAAACATTTCAATGTTCCCTTTAAAAATAAAAAAAAAACTTTTACCCATGAGATAAATATCAAGCATAACCATGGGTTGGTGGCTGGTTTCAAACTCAACTCTAGAGTCTAGGATGAGTTAAGGTAAGACTCATTTGACCATACCAAGCTCAATTGGTTTGGATTTGGCCATAAGTCCAAGGAGGTGCATATGGTCCTATATCTTTGGCATTGAAATAATTTCTTAAGCTGTGTTTTGCTTTAGATTTATTTTCCTTATCACTCCTAGTGAGTAATATATCATCTGCATAAATGTCTATCATCACTCAACTCATTGTTGTATGATTGACAAAGATAAAATCAGTGGTGATACGTTAAAGTACAACTTTTGTAAGAACTTTATGAAGTTTATTAAATCAAGTTTGTGGACTTAGCTTGAGCCTAAAAATGGCCTTCCTTAATGAGGATATTTATTTCTCCCCTTAGGCATATCTCCAAGAGACCATATATACTTCTTCATTCAAATCAACATAAACAAAGGCTTTTCTTAACCAGGCTTGATTGATGGCCATAATGAGAAAATTTTGATATTGTGATGATTGGAGTGAATGCATTGGAATAATCCTTCATAGACTTGAATAAAATATTTTGGTAGCTAGTCAAACCTTTTTACTGACCATTGCAGCTATCATGATGAAACTTGGTTATGAAAACTTATTGACAAAGAATTTGCTGGACCACATAGTAAAGGAAAAACAATTCCCATGGTTATTGTCTATGAAAACCATCCATCTCTATATCCTTGACCTGTTCCATAGAGAATGTTGCGTTTCTTTGAGGTATGTTATGGGAATAGAGACAACAAACAAAGATGTGAAAAAATAACTATAAAAAAGAGATAAATCATCATGGTCATGAAGTGAGTAAGATTATAAGTAATTTATCCTTTACCTTATTGCAGTGCAATATTAAGATGTAGATCTGAAGACAATGTCAAAGCTATACTCAGTATAAATAGATTTTGTGGTACGAGTGTTGTAGGAGGAGGATGTTGAAGTCTTGTAGAGTGCGCCTGTATATGAGGAGGGGGTAAGGAGCAAATATAAATAGTTTGAGGAATGGAATATATAGCGATGATTTATAAGCTTTTGAAGGAAAAATGTATTTTTTATGAAAGATAATGTCAAATGAATTTTATAGAGATTGGGTGAGAGGATCATAACATCGAAATATTGTTTGAGTTTGAGAGTACTCGAGGAAGATAGGATGAATCAGATGGAGAAAGATTTTATTATATGGTTGAAAAGATGAATAATACCAAAAATAAAATAAAATAAACTTTTAACTTCTAGATAAAACTTGAGAAAAAAATTATCAAGGGCTTCTGACAAATGTTTTAATAAATATATTCAAATAAATCAAGAATGATCATGAACAATGGTAACTTTGGACCCAAAGTGAGTCAAAATAGGACCCAAATATTGGAGTAACTTGTAAGGAGGAGGCAACATCTAATAGTGGATGATGAGAATAAGACATGATATCTACTCTATTCATGAAGATAGCCTTCAAATTTCAATGGAAGAAGGTGGCAATTCCTAATATCAAGCATGAATAAGATGAACCAAATATTGGTGTAACTAATAAAGAGAAATAGTGGAGGCAAGTAGAAGAGGTCACACTCATTAGGTAGTAGATACCCCTAAAATCAACTCATCTTCTTTGAGTTAAGATCATATCAAACAATTAATAAGATAAAATGTTACAAAATAATTATGTATTTTAGTTAGAGAATGTATGTATAGTAAATTTATTGAATTTAAAGAGCATATAGCATATATGAGAGAATAAAATACAAAAATGGGTGGATAGTTTCTTTTTCTAAAACAAATGAAGGATAACCATCAACAATAATAATAGTTGGCAAAGGAGACGTGTGCAATATAGGAAAAAAATATTAATTATCTATTATATAAGAAGACGCTCCTAAATCTAAAACCTAAGATATACTAGAGAAACAACTTGAAGAATAGATAACTTGAGAGAGAGAGAGAGAGAGAGAGAGAGATTCCTTTTTCTATTAAGCAATTGATCGTATTTATCTTGAGGTTTGCTACCAAAGCAAAACTTAGAAGTCAAAAAACTGGTAAATGTGGGATATGTTGGAGAGTCAAAGGAGGTATATATTTTTCCAACACCATTTAGAGTATAAATATTGTGGCTACAACTTGATCACATGGTAAAGCAATTTTTACATTGCAACCAGCACCAATCCGCCTTCGTTGAGCACAATCTCATCTTTTGTTGTTGCCATTAAATACAACGGTAATACTGGTGGTAGAGAGGATTTCTTCTGGGAAGATGATAGAACAAGCCCTGTTGCCATGAAAGAAGAGGTATGTACTCTCAAGGAAAACTCACATCATGAAGATGGAGAGCTTAAATCATGACTCATCATACAACATGGGTGGGCTGCAATATTGAGTGGTGACACTGGCTATGATGAGAACAAGAGTATAGGGCAATAAGGAAAAATAACAAAGTTCATATTGTCGACTAGGACAGCGAATATATGCAGTGAGGTGCATTTGTGTAAGAGAGCAAAAGTGTAGGAAAGTTTGAAAAGTTCATATTTCTGCAGGTCGCATATTTTCTTTGTAGTGGTTACGCTTATCTAATCTTCGAAAAGCAAGATTCATAGTTTTGAACCATTCGTTTACTACATGATATCTCATTTGATTAGCAGGAATTTCATTGTCATTTATTGCAGTTGCTCTGACTCTTGCACTGTAACAGGATGAGAGTTATTGGCCACTATTGCCTCCTTTGCCATCGTATGGATATGGAAGGGAGCATAAAGGACCTCGATATGGAAGCCTAATCCATGGCCAACATCTTAAAGACGTTGTCATTACAGGTTGGATAAATCAAAACCACTGTTCAATATTGTCACAATTCAAAAATTCTCAAATAAATTTCTTCAACAATTACCGAACAGGACACAATGGAACTATTGATGGGCAGGGTCAGTTGTGGTGGATAAAGCACAAGAAGAAACTTCTCAACCACACGAGAGGACCCCTACTGCAGATCATGTGGTCTAGCGACATAGTGATCTCCAATATCACACTGCGTGATTCGCCTTTCTGGACAATTCACCCTTATGACTGCAGGAATTTAACATTTTCAGGTCTTACCATCTTAGCTCCAGTCATCGGGGCTCCCAACACCGATGGGATCGATCCAGGTAATCAATAGCACAAAACTATTGTTTCTAGATTCTGGCAATAGCTTGATGTGGTATGCGTTTGCTCATAACACCCAATCCTATGTATTTGCATATCTATCACCTAAATTTTACTTTTTACATTTATAGAATCTTTCATTTCACATTAAAAATATCACCATTTTAATTTTTAAAAAGTGAATTAAACCTTTTCATGCATATGTAAGCTGGCATGTATGCAAAATTTGAAATTTAGGGGTTAGATATGTAAACACATGAGAATTGAGTGAAATATATGTAAATCTCCCCATTTTCACAATCATTAAGTTTTAAGGATTTTAATGGTGTTTTAAAGTTAGAAACTGAGGGTCTATTTGGGGCAGCTGCAGTTTATCCAGCTTATGCTGATAAACAGTTGATCCAGCTTATGCTGATAAATAATTTTTCCTGATAATCTGCTGATGAGCAGCTGATCCAGACAAGCTGGCTGGCTGTTTGGTTTGTGCATTTGGAAAACAACTGATTCCAGATAAATGATCATTCTGCCCATTATATGGATAAGTTGTTTAGCTGTTTGGTTTGTGCTTTTGAAGAACAACTGATTTACAGTTTTTTGTAAATAAAAGACCATTCAAACATTATAAATTTTAATTCTAAAAAAAAATTATTTTTAAATTATATGTAACATAAATTTGATTAAATAATTTACATTTTACACTAATTATAAAATAAATTAATTGAAATTTAATTTATTAACAAAATTACATGTCGCAACACTTAAAATATATAAGTTACATGAATCCTTTTATTAACAAATAAAATTTAATTTTTATATTTATATAAATTTACCTATATTTGAAAAGATGTGGTATATTTTAAAAAGTTAGGATGAATATTTTGTCATGTGATATATATTTTTTAATATTATAGGAACATTAAAATGTAGGTGAAACGCAGAAAAGAAGTCTTCCCAGAGAGAGAATAAGAATAAAGTAAACTCAAATAGAAGGAAATATGCAGGTGGAGCTGAAGAAATCGAAGTGAAAAACTTCTTATAACCCTTATTTTATTACACAATTAACACAAAGTATAGACACATATATATAGATTTGTTGATTGACAAATTTGTAATTTTATAACAATACAAAGTTTTGCATACCACTTCACTTAAAGTAGGGTTCAAGATACCAAATTAAAACAAAAATATATATTGAAACTACAATTGGTAATAGGACTATAACATTCAATTTAAAATGTAACAATAACATCTCATGAGAACCGTTGCTCGGTTGGTACACGATCGAATCCCGAGCAACATTATGCGGTTGGGAAGCATTAGAACCACATGTAATGGTCTCCGATTGTGACACCGACGAATCCCATGCAACTTTGTCTGATTGGGACAACATAAAATCTGAGGGTTGTCTGCCCACATGAAGAAGCCGTAGTCGTCCATGCCGTGTTTCCACCTTGGGCACCTATAAAACTGTCGCTCGTAGCTATATTGTCGGCGTGACGTGAGTAGCAAGGATGACATTCCGCAGTGACACATCACTTGCCCGGACTTCCCTGAATACCTGGAGCTTATCGTCCTGCGATTATTAAAAAAAACAATATATCAGTAAAAAAATATAGAAAATAAAGAAAATTTACTTACCAAAGTGTCCATGCAACGTTTGCCAACAGCAAGTTCTGTGGCCATCCAAGCTGCTCCACAGGGAGATAGGCGGAGAGGGAGAGAAAGAAGGTGGGAGAGAGAGAAGTGGAGAGAAGGGGCCAGCCATCTCACCTAAATGGGAGTTGCTGACCCCAAACCCCAGTACAGGTTACCCGATGCATACAACAGGCATAACTCATATTTTGTCACATCACATCATATGTATACTCCAACCGAAGCAACCAATTGCACGAAATTAAAAAAATAAATCAACTTTAAATATCCTCCAGATTAATGTCATGAAATATAATAACTAAGAATAGGCCAATTAGATTGCACACGGTATTTCACCAATCATGCCATTAATCAACATCCCAATTTTCTATATGAAGCTCTCTAATTGGATGGACTAAGCAGGGTATACAAGAACAAAAAAGAAGTAATATTACACCTCCCTGGCAACAAATAAGATAATCAGAAATCATATTACCACCTTCAAACACAGCAAGCATCTTTACCCTTTCATTCATTCTGACCTACAAAGCATTATTTGTCCCTTAAGACTACACAGCTCTCCATAATTACAAAGCTATTTAAGTATCAATTTTTAGCATAAAAGGTAATTACTCCTGATGTGGAACGTATATTGGAACAGCATTTACAATCATATTTTTTAAATAGCTTGTCATGAAAAGAATCAGCAATTTACAAGCATAAAAGGTAATTACTCCTGATGTGCCATAACCTGCTTCCTTCCAGTCGCAATTTCCCCTGTCCAAGGTCCTAAAGCGAATCAGATAATCCCACTTCATTAAATGGCTCTTCCACCTTCATTTCTTGCAAGAAAGTTACTTCGTCCGCTTCTCGCCTTCTGGTCGGTTCCTCCTTCTGGTCTCTTCTTCCCCTCAAACTTTTCTCACTTGATGGTTTCTTCTTCGCCTCGGGTTGAGCCCACGGCAGGGGCAGCCCGAAAGCCCTCCTCATCATGTCCTCACTTAGCAGAGCAGCCGAAGGTTCTTCTTGCTCAGACTGAATCACGGTTATGCAAGAAGTGAATCACAATGCATCAATCAAGCTATATTTATAGGAATCATGGACATGAAAATTCAAAGAGTGCAATTATTAAAGTATTGATTATAATATAAATAAATATA